>NC_143025.1:86322500-86500000 GCF_057628025.1 Oncorhynchus mykiss | reverse complement strand
CACTCAGGCCTTGACTGAATCCATCTAGAGGGGCAGGGCCACTCAGGCCTTGACTGAATCCATCTAGAGGGGCAGGGCCACTCAGGCCTTGACTGAATCCATCTAGAGGGGCAGGCAGACTCTGGCCTTGACTGAATCCATCTAGAGGGGCAGGGCCACTCTGGCCTTGACTGAATCCATCTAGAGAGGCAGGGCCACTCAGGCCTTGACTGAATCCATCTAGAGGGGCAGGGCCACTCTGGCCTTGACTGAATCCATCTAGAGGGGCAGGGCCACTCTGGCCTTGACTGAATCCATCTAGAGAGGCAGGGCCACTCAGGCCTTGACTGAATCCATCTAGAGGGGCAGGGCCACTCTGGCCTTGACTGAATCCATCTAGAGGGGCAGGGCCACTCAGGCCTTGACTGAATCCATCTAGAGGGACAGGGCCACTCAGGCCTTGACTGAATCCATCTAGAGGGGCAGGGCCACTCAGGCCTTGACTGAATCCATCTAGAGAGGCAGGGCCACTCAGGCCTTGACTGAATCCATCTAGAGGGGCAGGGCCACTCAGGCCTTGACTGAATCCATCTAGAGGGGCAGGGCCACTCAGGCCTTGACTGAATCCATCTAGAGGGACAGGGCCACTCAGGCCTTGACTGAATCCATCTAGAGGGGCAGGGCCACTCAGGCCTTGACTGAATCCATCTAGAGGGGCAGGGCCACTCAGGCCTTGACTGAATCCATCTAGAGGGGCAGGGCCACTCTCGCCTTGACTGAATCCATCTAGAGGGGCAGGGCCACTCAGGCCTTGACTGAATCCATCTAGAGGGGCAGGGCCACTCAGGCCTTGACTGAATCCATCTAGAGGGGCAGGGCCACTCAGGCCTTGACTGAATCCATCTAGAGGGACAGGGCCACTCAGGCCTTGACTGAATCCATCTAGAGGGGCAGGGCCACTCAGGCCTTGACTGAATCCATCTAGAGAGGCAGGGCCACTCAGGCCTTGACTGAATCCATCTAGAGGGGCAGGGCCACTCAGGCCTTGACTGAATCCATCTAGAGGGGCAGGGCCACTCAGGCCTTGACTGAATCCATCTAGAGGGGCAGGGCCACTCAGGCCTTGACTGAATCCATCTAGAGGGGCAGGGCCACTCAGGCCTTGACTGAATCCATCTAGAGGGGCAGGGCCACTCAGGCCTTGACTGAATCATTCTAGAGGGGCAGGGCCACTCAGGCCTTGACTGAATCCATCTAGAGGGGCAGGGCCACTCAGGCCTTGACTGAATCCATCTAGAGGGGCAGGGCCACTCAGGCCTTGACTGAATCCATCTAGAGGGGCAGGGCCACTCAGGCCTTGACTGAATCCATCTAGAGGGGCAGGGCCACTCAGGCCTTGACTGAATCCATCTAGAGGGGCAGGGCCACTCAGGCCTTGACTGAATCCATCTAGAGGGGCAGGCAGACTCTGGCCTTGACTGAATCCATCTAGAGGGGCAGGGCCACTCTGGCCTTGACTGAATCCATCTAGAGAGGCAGGGCCACTCAGGCCTTGACTGAATCCATCTAGAGGGGCAGGGCCACTCTGGCCTTGACTGAATCCATCTAGAGGGGCAGGGCCACTCTGGCCTTGACTGAATCCATCTAGAGAGGCAGGGCCACTCAGGCCTTGACTGAATCCATCTAGAGGGGCAGGGCCACTCTGGCCTTGACTGAATCCATCTAGAGGGGCAGGGCCACTCAGGCCTTGACTGAATCCATCTAGAGGGACAGGGCCACTCAGGCCTTGACTGAATCCATCTAGAGGGGCAGGGCCACTCAGGCCTTGACTGAATCCATCTAGAGAGGCAGGGCCACTCAGGCCTTGACTGAATCCATCTAGAGGGGCAGGGCCACTCAGGCCTTGACTGAATCCATCTAGAGGGGCAGGGCCACTCAGGCCTTGACTGAATCCATCTAGAGGGACAGGGCCACTCAGGCCTTGACTGAATCCATCTAGAGGGGCAGGGCCACTCAGGCCTTGACTGAATCCATCTAGAGAGGCAGGGCCACTCAGGCCTTGACTGAATCCATCTAGAGGGGCAGGGCCACTCAGGCCTTGACTGAATCCATCTAGAGGGGCAGGGCCACTCAGGCCTTGACTGAATCCATCTAGAGGGGCAGGGCCACTCAGGCCTTGACTGAATCCATCTAGAGGGGCAGGGCCACTCAGGCCTTGACTGAATCCATCTAGAGGGGCAGGGCCACTCAGGCCTTGACTGAATCATTCTAGAGGGGCAGGGCCACTCAGGCCTTGACTGAATCCATCTAGAGGGGCAGGGCCACTCAGGCCTTGACTGAATCCATCTAGAGGGGCAGGGCCACTCAGGTCTTGACTGAATCCATCTAGAGGGGCAGGGCCACTCAGGCCTTGACTGAATCCATCTAGAGGGGCAGGGCCACTCAGGCCTTGACTGAATCCATCTAGAGGGGCAGGGCCACTCAGGCCTTGACTGAATCCATCTAGAGGGGCAGGCAGACTCTGGCCTTGACTGAATCCATCTAGAGGGGCAGGGCCACTCTGGCCTTGACTGAATCCATCTAGAGAGGCAGGGCCACTCAGGCCTTGACTGAATCCATCTAGAGGGGCAGGGCCACTCTGGCCTTGACTGAATCCATCTAGAGGGGCAGGGCCACTCTGGCCTTGACTGAATCCATCTAGAGAGGCAGGGCCACTCAGGCCTTGACTGAATCCATCTAGAGGGGCAGGGCCACTCAGGCCTTGACTGAATCCATCTAGAGGGGCAGGGCCACTCTGGCCTTGACTGAATCCATCTAGAGAGGCAGGGCCACTCAGGCCTTGACTGAATCCATCTAGAGGGGCAGGGCCACTCAGGCCTTGACTGAATCCATCTAGAGGGGCAGGGCCACTCAGGCCTTGACTGAATCCATCTAGAGGGGCAGGGCCACTCTGGCCTTGACTGAATCCATCTAGAGAGGCAGGGCCACTCAGGCCTTGACTGAATCCATCTAGAGGGGCAGGGCCACTCAGGCCTTGACTGAATCCATCGAGAGGGGCAGGGCCACTCAGGCCTTGACTGAATCCATCTAGAGAGGCAGGGCCACTCAGGCCTTGACTGAATCCATCTAGAGGGGCAGGGCCACTCAGGCCTTGACTGAATCCATCTAGAGGGGCAGGGCCACTCAGGCCTTGACTGAATCCATCTAGAGGGGCAGGGCCACTCAGGCCTTGACTGAATCCATCTAGAGGGGCAGGGCCACTCAGGCCTTGACTGAATCCATCTAGAGGGGCAGGGCCACTCAGGCCTTGACTGAATCATTCTAGAGGGGCAGGGCCACTCAGGCCTTGACTGAATCCATCTAGAGGGGCAGGGCCACTCAGGCCTTGACTGAATCCATCTAGAGGGGCAGGGCCACTCAGGTCTTGACTGAATCCATCTAGAGGGGCAGGGCCACTCAGGCCTTG
Source organism: Oncorhynchus mykiss (assembly GCF_057628025.1). Lineage (NCBI taxonomy): Eukaryota > Metazoa > Chordata > Actinopteri > Salmoniformes > Salmonidae > Oncorhynchus > Oncorhynchus mykiss. The sequence goes on along the minus strand of NC_143025.1, from coordinate 86,496,555 downwards.
ACTGAATCCATCTAGAGGGGCAGGGCCACTCAGGCCTTGACTGAATCCATCTAGAGGGGCAGGGCCACTCAGGCCTTGACTGAATCCATCTAGAGGGGCAGGCAGACTCTGGCCTTGACTGAATCCATCTAGAGGGGCAGGGCCACTCTGGCCTTGACTGAATCCATCTAGAGAGGCAGGGCCACTCAGGCCTTGACTGAATCCATCTAGAGGGGCAGGGCCACTCTGGCCTTGACTGAATCCATCTAGAGGGGCAGGGCCACTCTGGCCTTGACTGAATCCATCTAGAGAGGCAGGGCCACTCAGGCCTTGACTGAATCCATCTAGAGGGGCAGGGCCACTCAGGCCTTGACTGAATCCATCTAGAGGGGCAGGGCCACTCTGGCCTTGACTGAATCCATCTAGAGAGGCAGGGCCACTCAGGCCTTGACTGAATCCATCTAGAGGGGCAGGGCCACTCAGGCCTTGACTGAATCCATCTAGAGGGGCAGGGCCACTCAGGCCTTGACTGAATCCATCTAGAGGGGCAGGGCCACTCTGGCCTTGACTGAATCCATCTAGAGAGGCAGGGCCACTCAGGCCTTGACTGAATCCATCTAGAGGGGCAGGGCCACTCAGGCCTTGACTGAATCCATCTAGAGGGGCAGGGCCACTCAGGCCTTGACTGAATCCATCTAGAGGGACAGGGCCACTCAGGCCTTGACTGAATCCATCTAGAGGGGCAGGGCCACTCAGGCCTTGACTGAATCCATCTAGAGGGGCAGGCAGACTCTGGCCTTGACTGAATCCATCTAGAGAGGCAGGGTCACTCAGGCCTTGACTGAATCCATCTAGAGGGGCAGGGCCACTCTGGCCTTGACTGAATCCATCTAGAGAGGCAGGGCCACTCAGGCCTTGACTGAATCCATCTAGAGGGGCAGGGCCACTCTGGCCTTGACTGAATCCATCTAGAGGGGCAGGGCCACTCTGGCCTTGACTGAATCCATCTAGAGAGGCAGGGCCACTCAGGCCTTGACTGAATCCATCTAGAGGGGCAGGGCCACTCAGGCCTTGACTGAATCCATCTAGAGGGGCAGGGCCACTCTGGCCTTGACTGAATCCATCTAGAGAGGCAGGGCCACTCAGGCCTTGACTGAATCCATCTAGAGGGGCAGGGCCACTCAGGCCTTGACTGAATCCATCTAGAGGGGCAGGGCCACTCTGGCCTTGACTGAATCCATCTAGAGAGGCAGGGCCACTCAGGCCTTGACTGAATCCATCTAGAGGGGCAGGGCCACTCAGGCCTTGACTGAATCCATCTAGAGGGGCAGGGCCACTCAGGCCTTGACTGAATCCATCTAGAGGGGCAGGGCCACTCAGGCCTTGACTGAATCCATCTAGAGGGGCAGGGCCACTCTGGCCTTGACTGAATCCATCTAGAGAGGCAGGGCCACTCAGGCCTTGACAGCATCACTGTCCAACGTCTCCTGTGTTATGATGTAGTTCTGTCTGTCTGAACGGTCTGTCTGTCTGATGAGCCTGTATGTCTGAACAGTCTGTCTGTCTGACCAGCCTGTATGTCTGAACAGTCTGTCTGTCTGACCAGCCTGTATGTCTGAAAGGTCTGTCTGTCTGACCAGCCTGTATGTCTGAACGGTCTGTCTGTCTGACCAGCCTGTATGTCTCAACGGTCTGTCTGTCTGACCAGCCTGTCTGTCTGACCAGCCTGTCTGTCTGACCAGCCTGTATGTCTGAACGGTCTGTCTGTCTGACCAGCCTGTATGTCTGAACGGTCTGTCTGTCTGGCCAGCCTGTATGTCTGAACGGTCCGTCTGTCTGAACGGACTGTCTGTCTGAATGGCCTGTCTGTCTGAGCGACCTGTATGTCTGAACAGTATGTCTGTCTGTTTGAACGGCCTGTCTGTCTGTCTGTCTGAATGACATTGTATGTCTGAGCGGTCTGTCTGTCTGACCAACCTGTCTGTCTGAATGACCTGTATGTCTGAACGGTCTGTCTGTCTGAACGGTATGTCTGTCTGTCTGAATGGTATGTCTGTCTGTCTGAATGGTATGTCTGTCTGAACGGACTGTCTGTCTGAATGGCCTGTCTGTCTGAGCGACCTGTATGTCTGTCTGAATGGCCTGTCTGTCTGAGCGACCTGTATGTCTGAACGGTATGTCTGTCTGTCTGAACGGTATGTCTGTCTGTCTGAACGGTATGTCTGTCTGTCTGAACGATATGTCTGTCTGTCTGAACGGTATGTCTGTCTGTCTGAACGGTATGTCTGTGAGTATAACAGGTGAATGACAGGTGAGTATAACAGGTGAATAACAGGTGAGTATAACACGTGAATGACAGGTGAGTATAACAGGTGTATGACAGGTGAGTATAACAGGTGAATGACAGGTGAGTATAACAGGTGTATGACAGGTGAGTATAACAGGTGTATGACAGGTGAGTATAACAGGTGAATGACAGGTGAGTATAACAGGTGAATGACAGGTGAGTATAACAGGTGTATGACAGGTGAGTATAACAGGTGTATGACAGGTGAGTATAACAGGTGAATGACAGGTGAGTATAACAGGTGAATGACAGGTGAGTATAACAGGTGAATGACAGGTGAGTATAACAGGTTTAACAGGTGTAGGACCTTCGACTTACCACAGAGTCCATTAGGGATGCTCCTGTGATGGTGTGGTGCTGACAGGTCATCCATGGACCTCCTCTGGAAGGTGCCTCCCAGCTTGCCCTCCCTTTCCGCGGGCAGCTTGTGTATGTGGTTGTGGCTGTTGTGGTTGTGGTGGTGGTCGGGACTACCTGCGCTCCCAGTGCTGGAGGTACTACTGCCATCCCCGACATCCCGAACTGTCCCAGTCCCGCCATTCAGGTTGGTGAGGCTGGACTGGGAGTCTATGGAGCTCCGGGAACCGACTCCGTTCCTCTCCTCATCCAGCATGAGGATGATCTCCTTCAGGTCCATGTTCTCCCGCACCACCCTCTCCTGGTTGGTCTCGAGCTCTTTGAGCTTTAGCTGGTAGGTACCCACCTCCTTCCACATGGCACTTGCGGAGTACCGGCCAAACCGTTGCCACTCCCGGGACAGCTTCTTGCCCTTCTGCCGGTCGTCATCCAGGAAGCAGCAGAGCTCGCGCAGCTCGTTGTTGTCATCCTGGAGCTTCTGGTTGATCTCCTTCAGGTTGCGGATCTCGTGCAGGTGCACCTGCAGCCTCCGGTTAACGTCTTTCATCATGTTGCCGTGGTCGATCATTAGGTTCATCTTCTCGTTGTCCAGCCTCCGTAGGCGCTTGACCAGCTCCTCCTTGCCGCATCGCAGCAGCTCTTCATCCGGTAGCTGATTCAGGTCTGGCTCCTTGGGTCCCTCCGGCAGGTTTTTAGCCATGTCTCCCAGCGCGGTCTGTGCTTTCTCCTCGGTCAGATATAACAGGAGGGCAGTAAGCTGGATGTTTAGGCTAAACTAACCGAGTCTCAATTGCGGAATTGTATTGAAATGTGAATACATGATACGGAAATAAAGGTGGCACCTCGGATCAAAAAGTTGAATGAATCAAATGAAAATGCGATGTTGTCTACGTCAACCATTCAGAAGTGGCAACATGCAGTACACCCTCACCTGTCGTTCGAAAAAATTACTCGCGCTTGGTATTTGCAATTATTCTTTATCTTTGCATTTGTTCATAAATCGTGTCTATAACGTGTAAATATTGGTAACATCCCGACAAAAAAACAAGTGGATGTTTACCGATCAAAGCTCCATCACGTATCCCTCGCGCTGAGAACTGTCAGAGGAATCCTCCGCATTCCAACGTTGCATGTGAAAATCCTGTTATGCACGTATGAAAGAAATCATCAAAAATGATTAACAATTCTGCTTCAAATCGAAAATAAATATGCGTTTGGAAACGTTTTTATAAAAAACGAATTAATAGCACTCTATTTACTATTGCCGCATGTTGCATTTCCGAGACAACAGAAACGAATGGCTTTTACAACCGACACAGTGCTCGAGCTCTTTAAAAAATAAGCCTATTTCCCCGAAGTGGTGAGCGCCTGCACGCGCAGCAGAGTGAATACCGGAGCTCGCTGGGAATTAGCACGGTCCTTCACTGTTTCACTGTAGTGCTTACTCTGGTTTGAAAAGGTTCAAGAAGCTCTCGATCAAGACAGCCAATCAAGAGGCAGGCCTGATCGTGCCTGCTCCAAGCAATGGATGTCACGGCCTTCTTAAAGGGCCAGTAAGGAACTTCACTTCACACGTTATGAAAGACGTGAAAATGCATTATTTTCTTATAATTAAAAATGTATACATGTATCAATAAATGATAAAACAGAATAATTTATAAAATAGACCACTATTCTTCATTTTTTAAAACATTTTTTTAATTTAAACTTTATTTAGCTAGGCAAGTCAGTTAATAAGAGCAAATTCTTATTTACAATGACGGCCGACCCCGGTCAAACCCTAACGACGCCGGGCCAATTGTGCACCACCCTATTGGACTCCCAACAACGGCCGGTTGTGATACAGCCTGGAATCGAACCAGGGTCTGTAGTGACGCCTCTAGCACCGAGATGCATCATTTATAGCTATGTGACCTGTTATTATCGTGTTATAAACATATTATAAACATGGTTTGGCCTAATAACCTATAGCACTATAATAAAGCACTATCTCCTGCTTTCAGTCTGCAGAATGTCTTAATCCTTTTAATTGCTATGTGAAAATGATGATAGCTTTAGTGTACACTTCCTTGCCCTGGCATGTTGACCCAATTCAAACAATGGATACACTGTTTCCAAACGTTGTACTAATTACTGAATCATCAAAGCTGAGGCGGCAGAGGAAAGACATTTTACACTTGATTGAGTTTTCACAATGCAACCCATCATAAAACTATAAGTAGAATTCTTCCACTTGCAATTCAGTCAACAGCAATTCATGCAACATGTATTTAAAATGACACTCATCTAGAGGTCACGAGTGTAAACAAGAAAGTGGCAAAACATGAATGGTCTTTATTTCGCGGGTTTACAGCGACACCTTGTGGACAAAATTATTATTCTTTTCTGGGGCTCAGTGATTTTGGCTAAATGATTCTCCTAAAACCGGCTACGTTTACTAAAACAGAAGCACTGAGGTAATAATGTTGATTCGAAAGTTCACCGAAAGTTCACCGGAATTTCACAGATCTATCTAATATTCAATATTATTTTACAATGTAGAAAATAGTAAAAATAAAGAAAAACCATTGAATGAGTAGGTGTGTCCAAACTTTTGACAGGTACTGTATATTGAATAAAAATATAAACACAACATGTAAAGTGTTGGTCCCATGTTTCATGAGCTGAAATAAAAGATCCCAGAAATGTTCCATACGCACAGAAAGCTTATTTCTCTCAAATGTGGTGCAAAAATGTGTTTATATCCCTGCTAGTAAGAATTTCTCATTTGCCAAGATAATCCATCCACCTGACAGATGTGGCATATCAAGAAGCTGCTTAAACAGCATGATCATTACACAGGGGCACCTTGTTCTGGGGACAATAAAAGGCCACTCTAAAATTTGTAGTTTTGTCACACAACACGAGATGCCACAGATGTCTCAAGTTTTGAGGGATTGTGCAATTGGCGTACCAACTACTGGAATGTCCACCAGAGCTTTTGCCAGAGAATTGAATGTTAATTTCTCTACCAAAAGCTTATTCTGAATGGCTGGGCCTAGCTCCCAAGTGGGTGGGCCTATGGCCTCCCAGGCCCAGCCATGGCTGTGCCCCTGCCCAGTCATGTAAAATCCATAAATTAGGGCATAATGAATTTACTTCAATTGATTGATTTCCTTATATGAACTATAACTCAGTAAATCCATTGGGAAAGTTGCATGTTGTATTTATATTTGTGCAAATATATGCGCAAGATTGGTAAAACATTGATGATGTGTTCATCTTTTTTTTGAAGACAGTGAAGAAGAAAGACGGAATGAGTCGGATAAGAAATATGTTGAGTTGTCAGACGAGGGCTAGTCATCTCCAGGTTCCAGTAGTCAGGCTGCGGCTGTCTGTCCTCGGTGTCTGATGCTACACACCACTCCGCTCTTTGGTCTCAGAGTGCCAGTGTCCAGGATGTCAAAGGACTGGCCAGGCAGCAGGCTGAAGTCAAACCTCTGGAGCAGCTTGGCCATCACTACCTTCGCCTCCATCTGCAAACAACAGAAGGAATCTGGTGTGAGCGAGCGCGCGCGCGCGTGTGTGTGTGTGTGTGTGCGTGTGTGTGTGTGTGTGTGTGTGTGCGTGTGTGTGTGTGTGTGTGTGTGTTTGTGTGTGTGTGTGTCTCACCTGTGCAAAGCTCTGTCCCAGACATGAGCGTGGTCCCAGGGCGAAGGGGTAGTAGCAGTAATAAGGCCTTCAGGACAGAAACAAACACAGCATCCATATCATGTCAGTTAGCTCATAATCAATAAACAATATTGGGTCACTTACTTGGCAGTGTCCGGATGGAACCTCTCTGGGTCAAACTTCAGCGGCTCCTCAAAGAACTTATCCAACCGTCCACAGACATATGAATTGAACTGTGAACAGACAAGATCGGGGCAAACGTAACATATGTGAGACAGCGTCAGATACAACAGTTAGAGTAGTGTACAGTAGAGACACACCAAAATAGTCAGTGAGGTGCTGACTAAAAGAAAAAACAACCTTGTAAATATGAACAAATATTTTTTATTCTTATTTTTTTGTAGATAGTTTGGACACACCTACTCATTTGAGGATTTTTTTTTATTTTTTATTTTTTTTTTACAATTTTCTACATGGTAGAATAATAGTGAAAACATTAACACTTTGAAGTACAACATACCTGCCGAACGCTCTAAACACTAGGCTACCTGCCGCCACAATAACCAAAAAAAGTGTTAAACATATCAAAATAGTTTTGAGATTCTTCAAAGTACCCACCCTTTGTCTTGATGACAGCTTTTCACACTCTTTGCATTCTCTCAATCTATCTCTGAAGACCATCCAGTCCCATCCTTCAGCTCCCCTCAACCCCTCCCATCTATCTCTGAAGACCATCCAGTCCCATCCTTCAGATACCCTCAACCCCTCCCATCTATCTCTGAAGACCATCCAGTCCCATCCTTCAGCTCCCCTCAACCCCTCCCATCTATCTCTGAAGACCATCCAGTCCCATCCTTCAGCTCCCCTCAACCCCTCCCATCTATCTCTGAAGACCATCCAGTCCCATCCTTCAGCTCCCTTCAACCCCTCCCATCTATCTCTGAAGACCATCCAGTCCCAGCCTTCAGCTCCCCTCAACCCCTCCCATCTCTCTCTGAAGACCATCCAGTCCCATCCTTCAGCTCCCCTCAACCCCTCCCATCTATCTCTGAAGACCATCCAGTCCCATCCTTCAGCTCCCCTCAACCCCTCCCATCTATCTCTGAAGACCATCCAGTCCCATCCTTCAGCTCCCCTCAACCCCTCCCATCTATCTCTGAAGACCATCCAGTCCCAGCCTTTAGCTCCCCTCAACCCCTCCCATCTATCTCTGAAGACCATCCAGTCCCAGCCTTCAGCTCCCCTCAACCCCTCCCATCTCTCTCTGAAGACCATCCAGTCCCATCCTTCAGCTCCCCTCAACCCCTCCCATCTATCTCTGAAGACCATCCAGTCCCATCCTTCAGCTCCCCTCAACCCCTCCCATCTATCTCTGAAGACCATCCAGTCCCATCCTTCAGCTCCCCTCAACCCCTCCCATCTATCTCTGAAGACCATCCAGTCCCAGCCTTTAGCTCCCCTCAACCCCTCCCATCTATCTCTGAAGACCATCCAGTCCCAGCCTTCAGCTCCCCTCAACCCCTCCCATCTATCTTTGAAGACCATCCAGTCCCAGCCTTCAGCTCCCCTCAACCCCTCCCATCTATCTTTGAAGACCATCCAGTCCCAGCCTTCAGCTCCCCTCAACCCCTCCCATCTATCTCTGAAGACCATCCAGTCCAATCCTTCAGCTCCCCTCAACCCCTCCCATCTATCTTTGAAGACCATCCAGTCCCAGCCTTCAGCTCCCCTCAACCCCTCCCATCTATCTTTGAAGACCATCCAGTCCCAGCCTTCAGCTCCCCTCAACTCCTCCCATCTATCTCTGAAGACCATCCAGTCCAATCCTTCAGCTCCCCTCAACCCCTCCCATCTATCTCTGAAGACCATCCAGTCCAATCCTTCAGCTCCCCTCAACCCCTCCCATCTATCTTTGAAGACCATCCAGTCCCAGCCTTCAGCTCCCCTCAACCCCTCCCATCTATCTCTGAAGACCATCCAGTCCAATCCTTCAGCTCCCCTCAACCCCTCCCATCTATCTCTGAAGACCATTCAGTTTTGATTTCTAGCTGCTATATATTTTTCCACTGTGATGTGATGTTTCACAATATGAACAAATATTACAAAAACACTTGACAGTGGTGTTGAGGTAACTCACGAAGCATGTGACTCCTGCTGGGATGGGGATGCCGTTGATGGTGATGTCATTGGGGATGAAGCGAGACGTACCGGGAGCAGTGGGATACAACCTCAGAGTCTCCTTCAACACCTGACGGGGTAGATGGATTATCCAACACAACATGTTGAGTTACCTGGCCTTAGACGTGAGGACTTGTCAGCTCCCTGAGATAATGCTTTGGCTTTCGCTCAGTGGACTAATACAAGAAGAGGCAATCTGGTACACAGATGACCCAGATGAAAACCTTATATACACTACTGTTCAAAAGTTTGGGGTCACTTAGAAATGTCCTTGTTTTTTAAAGAAAAGCACATTTTTTGTTCATTAAAATAACATCACATTGATCATAAATACAGTGTAGACATTGTAAATGTTGTAAATGACTATTGTAGCTGGAAATTACTGATTTTTAATGGAATATCTAAGTAGGCGTACAGAGGCCCTTTATCAGCAACCATCACTCTGGTGTTCCAATGGCATGTTGTGTTAGCTAATCCAAGTTTATAATTTTAAAAGGCTAATTGATCATTAGAAAACCCTTTGCAATTATGTTAGCACAGCTGAAAAATGTTGTGCTGATTAAAGAAGCAATTAAACTGGCCTTCTTTAGACTAGTTGAGTATCTGGAGAATCAGCATTTGCGGGTTCGATTACAGACTAAAAATGGCCAGAAACAAATAACTTTCTTCTGAAACTCGTTAGTCTATTTTTGTTCTAAGAAATTAAGGCTATTTCATTCAAGAAATGGCCATGAAACTGATGATCTCGTACAACGCTGTGTACTACTCCCTTCACAGAACAGCGCAAACCGTCCCTAACCAGAATAGAAAGAGGAGTGGGAGGCCCCGGTGCACAACTGAGCAAGAGAACAAGTACATTGGAGTGTCCAGTTTAAGAAACAGACGCCTCACAAGTCCTCAACTAGCAGCTTCATTAAATAGTACCCTCAAATCACCAGTCTCAACGTCAAGAGTGAAGAGGCGACTCTGAGATGCTGGCCTTCCAGGCAGAGTTGCAAAGAAAAAGCCATATCTCAGACTGGACAATAAAAATAAAATATTAAGATAGGAAAAATAACAATAGTCATTTACAACATTAACAATGTCTACACTGTATTTCTGATCAATGTGATGTTATTTTAATGGACAAAAAATATGATTTTCTTTCAAAAACAAGGACATTTGTAAGTGACCCCAAACTTTTGAACAGTAGTGTATATTATTACATTATATACAGATTTGTATTATTTTCCCCTAACCCTACCACCCCTTCCCTAATTGGAGTAAACTAATGGACAACAATACTTAGGCTTCCACTTCCAGTTTATACATACTATATACTACATACTACATACAACATACTACATTCCAAATACTACATACATTTCACAGACAGTATATTTCAGATTAGCTATCTTTTGTTTGTTTTTAGTCCCATCCTTCAGATACCCTCAACCCCTCCCATCTATCTCTGAAGAACATCTTGTCCTAGCCTTCAGCTCCCCTAAAACCCCTCCCATCTATCTCTGAAGAACATCCTGTCCTAGCCTTCAGCTCCCCTAAAACCCCTCCCATCTATCTCTGAAGAACATCCTGTCTCATCCTTCAGCTACCTTCAACCCTCCTATCTATCTCTGAAGACCATCCAGTTTTGATTTCTAATTGCCATATATTTTTCAAATGTGATGTGATGTTTCACAAATGTTCTGAACCTTTTTATTCTCGTAGTTTCTACAGATTGTAAATTAAAGATACACATTTTTGCTAAGAGTATTAATATATTATTGTTTGATTGATGATGGCTTTTCAAATCCCCCAGCAATGCTTTTTCCAGAGTTAGCTCCAACTAAGTGTTGCAATTATTCAGCCATTCCTGAACCTGCGAACAAAAACAAGCTACATATGGGCAGTACCAAAACAAGTGATCTAATGATTCTGTCACTACAGTTAATATAGTATAAAACCTATCAATTAAGTCACTGTACCTGAGACAGGTAGGTCATTTTCCCCAGGTCCTCAAAGCTGATTTCCTGTTTCACCCCGATGACGTCGTCTACTTCTTGCTTCGCACTGGAGAAGTTATAGACACCAAGAAACTCAACCAAAGTATTTTTTTTATTATGGAAATCATTAATAAACAAAGAGGTATGATAAATCTACCCTGATTGATTTGATATTGACAAATGTTCCAAATATTCTACATTTGGTGTTTTTTGTAATGATGTAAGTGACCATTGTGCTGTTGTTGCTGTTATAAATACTAAGACAAACCCACGCTTTATTCGTAAGAGAAATTTGAAGAGTTTTAATTAGCAGGCTTTCTTTCGTGATTTGTTTTATTTTGACTGAAGCAAAATTGAGCTTATTCCTGATGTGGAAACTGACTGGAAATTATTTCATGATGTTTTTTTCCAAATAGTAAACAAACAAACATGCCCCATTCCGCAGGTTCAGGGTTAAAGGTTGGGTTAATCCATGGTTTTCTTCTGAGCTGTCTTGTATTATTCACGACCGTAATCTAGCCTGGGCTAAAGCAAGGAAATCATGTTCTGATGCCGAACGGCTTATTTTTAGGCAGTTACGAAACAAGTGTTATTTTCTTCTCAGGAAGGCCAAGTCTGAATATTTTATGTCTGTTACCACTGATAAGCTGAATGACCCTAGAAAGTTGTGGAAGGCTATTAAGTCTATGTCTGGTAACAGTAATGTTAATGAATTACCGTCATGTGTTTTGAAGGACTCTGTTGCTGTATATGACAAAACTGAAATCCTGAATTGTTTCAATGAGCACTTTGTATCATCTGGTAGGCTGTTTGACTCAGTGTCCTGTGTCTCTGTACAACCCTGTGTGGATGAACCAGCGAGAGCTGGTCAAACTTTTAGCTTTTTGCCATTGTCAGTGCAGGATGTACATAAAGCCCTGAAATCCTTAGATCAGAGAAAGCCTGCAGGTCCTGATCTTTTGGATCCCTGCTTTTTAAATCTGCCAGCTGATTTCATAGCTGAACCACTTACATCTCTGTTCAATCTAACCCTGGAATGTAATGACATTCCGAAAATCTGGAAATCAGCATTTGTCCTACCACTTTTAAAAGGGGGAGATCCAACTCTTGTAAATAATTATAGGTCAATCCCAAAGCTGTCACCCCTGGTGAAAATACTTGAAACCCTTGTGAGTGAACAGCTAAAATAGTTTTTATATACTAACTCTATTTTATCAATGTACCAATCGGGCTTCAGGAAGAAGCATTGCACAATTACAGCAGCCATGAAGGTTTTAAATGATATCACTGAAGCCATTGACAAAAAACAGCACTGTGTCTCACTTTTTATTGATCTCTCTAAGGCTTTTGATACAGTTGATCATGCTATACTAAGGCAGAGATTGTCGAGTGTAGGTCTTTCGGAGCATGCAGTTGCATGGTTTGCTAACTATCTGTCTGATAGAACTCAGTGCACTCAATTTGATGGGTTTATGTCTGTTAAATTGTCTGTCTGTAATGGTGTGCCCCAGGGCTCTGTACTTGGTCCCCTCTTATTCGCTATTTATATCAATAATTCAGACAAAAATGTGCAAAATGCGCAACTTCACTTTTATGCTGATGATACTGTTTTTATTGTTGTGCTTCATCTCTCACAAAGCTTTCCAGAACTTGCAAACTGATTTTTATACTGTTCAACATACCTTGTGTCAATTGAAGCTTATCCTCAATACTGACAAAACTAAACTAATGGTGTTTTCTAAAGCAATAAATAGATCTCTGAATCTTTCACCTATTACTACCTGTCATATAAATATCTTGGAATTTTAATTGATGACGGCCTCTCTTTTAAATTGCATATTCAACAACTTACAAAACATTGAAGCTGAAGCTGGGATTGAATCTTTTGAAGCCAGAAGGAGGCTAGTATCAGCTACATGTATGCCTTTACTAGACTATGGGGATATTTTATATATGAATGCTTCCGCTCAGTGTTTGAGATCAATTGACACCCTTTACCATGTCACTTTGAGATTTATTTTAAACTGCAAAACCCTTACGCACCACTGCACTTTGTATACCAGGGTTGGCTGGCCTTCTCTAGTCACTCGTAGGCTCAGTCACTGGTATACTTTTATTTACAAAGCCATTTTGGGTTTACTACCTTTTTATTTGGCCATTTTTATTGTTCAGAAATGTGGTGGGTACTCTCTTCGTTCGCTGGACTTTATCCTGCTAACTGTTACAAATGTCCGAACTGAATTTGGTAAAAGGGCTTTTATGTACTCTGCGCCATCGTATTGGAACGCCTTACAAAATACTTTTAAACTGGAAGAACGTGTCCTGATTGGTGTTTTTAAATCACTGATGAAGGATTTTGAGACTGATTCCTTCACCTGTCAATTTGCTGTTTTATGATTTTGTTATACTCTTGTGAATTAAATGGTTTTTACTAGATTACTTGTAGTTTTTCATGTTGTCTGTCTGTAATTGTGTAATGACTTGGTGCTGCCTATCTTGGCCAGGATGCTTTTGAAAAAGAGATTTCAAATCTCAATGAGCCCTTTCTGGTTAAACAAAGGTTAAATGAAATGAAATAATAAGACCTACTTGGCCAATATCTCAGGCAGCCTTCCCAGTTCCATGACAGCAAAAGCTAGTTGATTGGCTGTTGTCTCTTGACCTTTCAAGAGGAAGACAAAAGGGTAAAGGCTGTTAAGGTAACTCCAGCTGCTGAATCTTGAATTGTGTGTGGAATTGTTTTCATGGAGACCCACCCGCAACGAATAACGTTACAAAGTTGTCCAGCATAAGCTCCTCATCTTCATTGTCTTTGTTTTCCTCTGAAATGATGAATATATACAAGTTTACAGCATTGAGACAATTCTGCTACTGAACCTCATCAATAACATGACTGTTTTAGCTGACAACGTCACATGCAGAGCCACAAAGTAAAAAGTCTCCAATGTTAGCCTGGTCCCAGATCTGTTTGTGATGTCTTGTCTTGCCAACTCTTGCCAACATTAGTAGGAGTTGGTAAGACAGCACAAACAGATCTGGGACCAGGCTACTACAACGTGCCTTTGCCAGCCGTCTTGAGGATCTGTGTCAGGATATCTTTAGGGACATCCTCGCCATTTTGGATGGCCATTTTCCTCTCGTTGATCCACCGTCTGCCTGTCGAACGCAATAGCTGAACGGACGCTTTCACCTCGTTGATGAACTTCTTGTTCTTTGGGTAGAGCTAATATGACATTCAACAAAATGTAATTGTTAGATTAGGGAAATAGGAAATTCCACCATATTTACAGGCCATCTAGGGACTGATGCTATGCAGTTTATGAAGCATTGTGGTGCAGTACATCTGTCTGTTGATGATTCAGTGTGCCAATGTTTTGACTGTACGTGTGCTTATAAAATAAATACATTAAGGATGCCATCTAGGGCTCTACGGTGTGGCAGAGCCGGACATTGACCCCACTGATAGAACTTGTGCCCCCCCCCCAGTTTTGTTTCCCCATAAACATAACAAATTATATATGAAATACCCTGCCCGGTTTTGCCAGTTTTGCCAGTTTTGCCAGTTTTGCCAGTAGCTCAGACCAGGGAAAAGAGGCTATATGCCGTGTGTGCGTTCATGATCTGAGGAGGGGGGAGGGAAGGAGGATGCAATGCTGTCATATTTAGTAGTTAAAATCCTCGAACGCATTCTGATTGGGCACCTAGCCATTCAATGTCATAAGGTACCGCCTTCATTACCTAACTAGCTGGCCAGTTATTATCTGTAGCTGTCTGCAAATGTAAACCACTTTTTCCCCCCTCTGTGTACCTTGTTTATTTTTCAGAGAGGGTAAAAAGTGGTTTACTTTTGCAGACAGCTACAGATAATAACTGGCTAGCTAGTTAGCTTCGTAACGGGCTAGCTTTGTTAAGTTATGGCAGTGGCGCGCTGAATAATTATAGCTAGTTGGCTTCGTAACGGGCTAGCTTTGTTAAGTTATGGTAGCGGCGCGCTAGTTGGCTAAGCTTTGATCAGCATGGATATCCAAAATGGCCAGGGACTGCCAAGAGCAAAACAAAATGATGACCAGCATGTCAAGAGGGAGGCCAAGCTCACCGAGCAGCCTACAGCAGGCCTGACCATGAGGTTGAGGACCCTAGCATCAAATATAATACCCACCCACCCCTCATGCCACATGCTGACCAACAACATGGAGAAGAGCCAGGTCCTAGCACCATCAGGAAGAGGGTAACATCACAACAAGCACCTGCACCTCCGTTACCCTGACGACCTGATGTAAACGCAAATAATCTGTTGTGAAGGGATGGGGATGCATGGGATAATGACAAGCAGTAGTTAAGGCAAAGATTTTTTTTTTGCATATTTTCGTTAGGGAACGCCTACTCTGTGAAGTGCGCGTGTGCAATAACTAAATTCACCTTTGCACTCCTTCTAAACAATCCAATATTTTACAAGTTTGGCAAAGGGTAAAGTCTGCAAAACTTAGTCCACTCTGTTCGTGACAGATTGTAGTTTTGGGAAGAGAAAACTGTATTGAGATCAAATACTTAATCAAATGTGTAGAATGTGGAAACGCCAAGCGGAGGCTTCACATTTATACACCGGTGAAATATCTGTCTCAATGTTTTATCTGTGGTTCAGGTGTTTGGGTTTCTCGTCTCTGGTTGTTTGGACGTATCAGCATTAGGAAAAGGCGGTGCTTCACTTCACACGGATCAGAAGGGAGAGGCTTTGCTGAGAATGTCCTTTAGTAAAGGTGGAGAATTCGCACACCGGAACTCTCAATTTATAACGCAGCTGACCAAATTACACAAGATTTTTGTTCTGGGTTAACCAAGATTATGTCACTACTTACCTGGAAGGTGGAGTCTCTGACATAGTGGACCATTCCCTTCAGACACATCTCTATGGCTTTGGGGAACGGAGTGTCACTCTCCTTCAACAGATCAAGATCCACTCCAAACGCCACCTACAGGTAGAAACACCGATTAACAACATTGATGATGATGATACATTTATTATGTTTATGTTTCAGATCAAGCTTATTAGCATGTCATAATAATACCTGACCAGCAGCAACTCTGAGTCCTAGTTATGCATTATAATGGCTAGCCTGCTGGCTTGGCTGCCTAATAGCTAGATTACACTGTAGCTTGCATAATAACCATGTAAGTCAATTGTCATAACCTGAAAATGTGTCACTTTGACTGGTTCTCCTGTTTGTCATGAAGACAGCTTTATGTGAAATATTAAACTGGTAGGGGTAGTGGGTTGATCTGGGGGGTAACAGGAATGACCATTCGTTACCTTGGTGATGATATCCAGGGTCACAAGGTTGAACATTTGGTGCATGTTGGCGGCTGTGTTGGTGTCAGCCATGTCTGCCAGTTTATCCATCAGACGCTCTGCCCGCTCGTTGAACGCACCCATCTGACCACGTAGGTACCTGGCAATACACAGCACGATGGAAGGATGGATGGATGGGTGGTTGGATGGGTGGTTGGATGGGTGGGTGGGTGGGTGGGTGGGTGGGTGGGTGGGTGGGTGGGATGGGTGGATTGGTTGACTGACAGACAGACAGACTGATCCATTGATCAATAGATTGTTGAAGTGAAATAGAGAAGTGTCTTACAGACTGCTGAAGGCAGGGTCCATGATCCTTCGCTGTTTGTACCACGCATCATGATTATGAGCCGTAATCAGACCACTTCCCAGAAACCTGTGGAAAAGCAGAGTATTTACTGTACCCTGACACTGAATCCACTTGCCAATGACCAAGGGGTCCAGTTGTAATGTGGAGGTGGCTTAATGTAAGTCAGACAGCATTCAGCTTGAATGTATGGGAAAATATTGTACCGATCGAAGCGTCAACACAATAAAAAAACACACAGATGTAATGGTACGAAGTCGGTGGCTGTAATTGTTATATGTTGATATAGCATAAATCACACAACATATTCAGGAATCACCTCTGTCCAAACAGGTTGAAAAGACCCTTGTAGACCAGTGAGTCTTTGGGGTACTTTGGTGACATCAGCACTTCCTGTGGCGAAAAAGCAAAATGTCTGTTTAGTTTGTGGAGGAAATGGAATGGGCACTTTATTTTAGGATAGAGAACAGACAGAAATTACTGGGTATTTTCTTTGTAAAATAGTACAAAGAAATGGACAGATGCTTAACTTCTTTCCTTTAACCAGATGCGTGTAATATTCAGGCACAGGTTTACCTTGGTGGTATCAGGGCAGGTGACAAACAGCATCACAATGTGCATACCGTTGATACGGTACACCGGTCCATATGTCCTAGACCTGTCAAAGACACAATAGATTACACTAAATAGAATGTAAAATGTCCCAAGACAACTTGGTTGGTGTGTGTGTGTGTGTCTTGGCCACCAACACCACTGCTCCATGGCATTCAGCTCACCATTCCAGGAATTTGTCGTGGATAACTCGACCGTTGCTAATCTCCATCAGGATTGCGGAATGTCCGAATATAAAACTGTGGGATAACAAGAGACGTTTATTGCATAACTGACAAATAAGGACGTTATGTTGAGCCATCCCTTCAACCAAGTTCACTCAGTGAAAACGCAAAAGACCGGTGAAACAGCGACCCCTGGCGGTTATTAAGGATAACTTTTCTCTAGTTTCTCTGATCCTTATGTAACTCAATATACATAGTTGAAAATAACTTCCAGCTACAGTATTTAAAATAAATGTTCAGGTTACATAATAATGTCTTACCTGTCCCTTGGCGGTCCCGGTATGTGATCATATTTCAAATGAATATATTTTATGTACAGACAAAAACAGAGAAATACGATCAAAATCAAAGCAAGTAGGCACATAAGAACATAACCAATCCAACCTGCAATGAAATGAAAAAATGCCATATTGCAGTAGACTAGCTAGCTCGGTGACCCTACAAGCAGGGTATGTAGTCTGCTTTTGGACTGAATTTGGTCACCCGTAGTACTATGCCGCGTTCACGTCATAGTCGAAACTCGGAAATGTATAACTAGGTAAATGGTTATTGTTATACACATGCCGCGTTCACGAATCAGCAAAATTGACATTTCCGAGTGTCCTAGTTCCGATATATGAACGCGCACTAGTAGTCGACTTGTCTGCCTTTATGGTTTTACTGTGTTCGTGACCAATTTCCGGGGTTTGCTGTCTGTATAACAGGAGCTAGAGACACTAAAGACTAACTACGTACTTACTAAAATACGCATTTGGCTCTATAGCTCAGTGGCAGAGCACTGGTCTTGTAAACCAGGGGTCGCGAGTTCGATCCTCGCTGGAGCCTAGATATAATATATATTTTCTGCCACACGGGTATGCTGAGAACGAGTAGAAGAGAGCCTAGAATATGATATCGTCTTGATAAATATCTGATATATTTTGCACACATTTGAACCCCATGGGTGAAATTTTAAACACGTGTTGACTGCAAGTGTAAGAATGCAAGTTAGATTTACCGTATATAACGACTCCCACATCACTGCAGTCGGCTACTACAGACCGCGCTCGGCTTCGGGAGACGCACTCTCTTTCTGATGTCCTGCACAAGCTAAATTACTCTGAATTCATTATTGTAGGAGATTTGAACTGGGACATGCTTACATCTGTATCGGACTCTTTTAAAGACCTGTGTGACTCTCTGAATCTCACTCAATGAATTAATGCGCCTACAAGACCAAATATCAGCACCTAAGAAATCAACGCTATTGGACATTATTCTAAGGAAATGATGTCAGTGTTCACTGTGCAATTGTTTGCGTTATAAATACATAAATGATCAAAGCCAAATATTTTTTAAATATAGTTTAGACCGTTTGATGAGCAAGCGTTCTCACATGATCTGTACCATAATATAGACAGAGTAAGTCTGATTATTGATGCTGACACTGCCTGGGACTATTTTTATGTGAAATTTGTGTCCATTTGTGATAAGCATGCCCCTGTGAAGAAATTTAGAATCAGTGGAAGGGACAATCCCTGGTTTTCAGATAACTTGGCATAATTAATTAGAAAGAGAAATGTCTCTTGGGCTCAAGCTAGACATACAAATGCTTCTGTTGACTGGGCCTCCTTCAGAGCACTAAGAAACAAATGTACAGGATTGATCAGGAAGTCCAAATCAGATGTCTATCTAAATGCAGTCACAGAGAACCTAAACAACCCTACCAAGTTCTGGAAGCTAATCAGATCAGTGTCAGGTTCTAATGTCTCCTCGGACCTTCCTGACTTAATGATGGATTCTAATGAAGTGAAGGATAAAGCCTCTGACCTTCCTGACTTAATGATGGATTCTAATGAAGTGAAGGATAAAGCCTCTGACCTTCCTGACTTAATGATGGATTCTAATGAAGTGAAGGATACAGCTTCTGACCTTCCTGACTTAATGATGGATTCTAATGAAGTGAAGGATACAGCTTCTGACCTTCCTGACTTAATGATGGATTCTAATGAAGTGAAGGATAAAGCCGATATTGTAGGTGATTTTAACAAGCTCTTTGTAACTGTTGGTTCAGTTGTTGATAATGGTGGGTCCCAGGCCTCTAATGTCAGCTCTGTTACAGTCAACTATGATATAGGCCCTCATGTAAACCATTTTAACCTTGAGCCTGTTTCTTATGCTGAGGTCAATAAAGCACTAAAGGCAATAGACACTAAAAAGTCTACAGGTCCAGACAACCTGGATCCCCTACCTCTTAAAGATAGCAGCTGGTGTTATTACTGAACCTGTGGCACACATTTTCAACTTGAGTCTCCTGACCAATTCCATAACCAGCATTTGGAAATCAGCTTACGTCCTCCCGCTGCTAAAGGGTGGAGATCCCTCAGACGCTAATTATTACATTGAAATTGGGTTTTTATTTTCATAATAAAGCTTGCTTCCAGCTTATGGCTAGAAAGAAGCTTGTTCAGGCCACTTCTCTCTCTGTAATTGATTACGGTGACTTGTTGTATGCGATACTATCTTTTGCATCTTAGCCTATGCTGCTCTGTCATTGCTCATCCATATATTTATGTTTATATATTCTTATTCCATTCCTCTAGTTAGATGTGTTTGTATTAGGTATTTGTTGTGGAATTGTTAGATATTACTTGTTAGATATTGCTGTCGTAACTAGAAGCACAAGCATTTCGCTACACTCGCAATAACATCTGCTAACCATGTGTATATGACCAATACAATTTGATTTAATGCATGCAGCCTCCTCTGTCTTACAGAGACTGGACTGCTTATAATGCTTTATTACAAATTCCAAGTCACTCACCCACCATTTGCACATTGTACCAAATGGTAGATTGGACCTCACTTTATATGCGCAAAAAGTTCAATTTGTATGTGTTCATCTACAAAGCGCTTTTGGGTAAACTCCCTCTTTACCTCTGTAGTCTGTTCTCCTTCACCACCAGCAGGTAAACTCCCTCTGTAGTCTGGTCTCCTTCACCACCAGCAGGTAAACTCCCTCTTTACCTCTGTAGTCTGGTCTCCTTCACCACCAGCAGGTAAACTCCCTCTGTAGTCTGGTCTCCTTCACCACCAGCAGGTAAACTCCCTCTTTACCTCTGTAGTCTGGTCTCCTTCACCACCAGCAGGTAAACTCCCTCTGTAGTCTGGTCTCCTTCACCACCAACAGGTAAACTCCCTCTGTAGTCTGGTCTCCTTCACCACCAGCAGGTAAACTACCTCTTTTCCTCTGTAGTCTGGTCTCCTTCACCACCAGCAGGTAAACTCCCTCTGTAGTCTGGTCTCCTTCACCACCAGCAGGTAAACTCCCTCTTTACCTCTGTAGTCTGTTCTCCTTCACCACCAGCAGGTAAACTACCTCTTTTCCTCTGTAGTCTGGTCTCCTTCACCACCAGCAGGTAAACTCCCTCTGTAGTCTGGTCTCCTTCACCACCAGCAGGTAAACTCCCTCTTTACCTCTGTAGTCTGTTCTCCTTCACCACCAGCAGGTAAACTCCCTCTTTACCTCTGTAGTCTGGTCTCCTTCACCACCAGCAGGTAAACTCCCTCTGTAGTCTGGTCTCCTTCACCACCAGCAGGTAAACTCCCTCTTTACCTCTGTAGTCTGTTCTCCTTCACCACCAGCAGGTAAACTCCCTCTTTACCTCTGTAGTCTGGTCTCCTTCACCACCAGCAGGTAAACTCCCTCTGTAGTCTGGTCTCCTTCACCACCAGCAGGTAAACTCCCTCTTTACCTCTGTAGTCTGGTCTCCTTCACCACCAGCAGGTAAACTCCCTCTTTTCCTCTGTAGTCTGGTCTCCTTCACCACCAGCAGGTAAACTCCCTCTGTAGTCTGGCCTCCTTCACCACCAGCAGGTAAACTCCCTCTTTTCCTCTGTAGTCTGGTCTCCTTCACCACCAGCAGGTAAACTCCCTCTGTAGTCTGGTCTCCTTCACCACCAGCAGGTAAACCCCCTCTTTACCTCTGTAGTCTGGTCTCCTTCACCACCAGCAGGTAAACTCCCTCTTTACCTCTGTAGTCTGGCCTCCTTCACCACCAGCAGGTAAACTCCCTCTGTAGTCTGGTCTCCTTCACCACCAGCAGGTAAACTCCCTCTTTTCCTCTGTAGTCTGGTCTCCTTCACCACCAGCAGGTAAACTCCCTCTGTAGTCTGGTCTCCTTCACCACCAGCAGGTAAACTCCCTCTTTTCCTCTGTAGTCTGGTCTCCTTCACCACCAGCAGGTAAACTCCCTCTGTAGTCTGGTCTCCTTCACCACCAGCAGGTAAACTCCCTCTGTAGTCTGGCCTCCTTCACCACCAACAGGTAAACTCCCTCTGTAGTCTGGTCTCCTTCACCACCAGCAGGTAAACTCCCTCTTTTCCTCTGTAGTCTGGTCTCCTTCACCACCAGCAGGTAAACTCCCTCTGTAGTCTGGTCTCCTTCACCACCAGCAGGTAAACTCCCTCTTTACCTCTGTAGTCTGGTCTCCTTCACCACCAGCAGGTAAACTCCCTCTTTACCTCTGTAGTCTGGCCTCCTTCACCACCAGCAGGTAAACGCCCTCTGTAGTCTGGTCTCCTTCACCACCAGCAGGTAAACTCCCTCTTTTCCTCTGTAGTCTGGTCTCCTTCACCACCAGCAGGTAAACTCCCTCTGTAGTCTGGTCTCCTTCACCACCAGCAGGTAAACTCCCTCTTTTCCTCTGTAGTCTGGTCTCCTTCACCACCAGCAGGTAAACTCCCTCTGTAGTCTGGTCTCCTTCACCACCAGCAGGTAAACTCCCTCTTTACCTCTGTAGTCTGGTCTCCTTCACCACCAGCAGGTAAACTCCCTCTTTACCCCTGTAGTCTGGCCTCCTTCACCACCAGCAGGTAAACTCCCTCTGTAGTCTGGTCTCCTTCACCACCAGCAGGTAAACTCCCTCTTTTCCTCTGTAGTCTGGTCTCCTTCACCACCAGCAGGTAAACTCCCTCTGTAGTCTGGTCTCCTTCACCACCAGTAGGTAAACTCCCTCTGTAGTCTGGTCTCCTTCACCACCAGCAGGTAAACTCCCTCTGTAGTCTGGTCTCCTTCACCACCAGCAGGTAAACTCCCTCTGTAGTCTGGCCTCCTTCACCACCAACAGGTAAACTCCCTCTGTAGTCTGGTCTCCTTCACCACCAGCAGGTAAACTCCCTCTTTTCCTCTGTAGTCTGGTCTCCTTCACCACCAGCAGGCAAACTCCCTCTGTAGTCTGGTCTCCTTCACCACCAGCAGGTAAACTCCCTCTGTAGTCTGGCCTCCTTCACCACCAACAGGTAAACTCCCTCTGTAGTCTGGTCTCCTTCACCACCAGTAGGTAAACTCCCTCTTTACCTCTGTAGTCTGGCCTCCTTCACCACCAGCAGGTAAACTCCCTCTTTACCTCTGTAGTCTGGTCTCCTTCACCACCAGCAGGTAAACTCCCTCTGTAGTCTGGTCTCCTTCACCAACAGCAGGTAAACTCCCTCTTTACCTCTGTAGTCTGGTCTCCTTCACCACCAGCAGGTAAACTCCCTCTGTAGTCTGGTCTCCTTCACCACCAGCAGGTAAACTCCCTTTGTAGTCTGGCCTCCTTCACCACCAGCAGGTAAACTCCCTCTTTACCTCTGTAGTCTGGTCTCCTTC
The DNA here is from genome assembly GCF_057628025.1 of Oncorhynchus mykiss. NCBI lineage: Eukaryota > Metazoa > Chordata > Actinopteri > Salmoniformes > Salmonidae > Oncorhynchus > Oncorhynchus mykiss. Next base: position 86,473,945 of record NC_143025.1, on the reverse strand, counting down.
ACCACCAGTAGGTAAACTCCCTCTTTACCTCTGTAGTCTGGCCTCCTTCACCACCAGCAGGTAAACTCCCTCTTTACCTCTGTAGTCTGGTCTCCTTCACCACCAGCAGGTAAACTCCCTCTTTACCTCTGTAGTCTGGTCTCCTTCACCACCAGCAGGTAAACTCCCTCTTTACCTCTGTAGTCTGGTCTCCTTCACCAGTTACCATACCCGGTCTGCTAGGTGGTTGCTACTTAAAGTCCCCAGGACATTCATAGTATTAGGCAAGACTGCCTTCTCTTCTTGTGCACCAGACACATGGAAAAATCTACAATCCATGCTTCATCTAGATATGTTAGTACTACTGAATGACTTTTTTTTTAATTATGGAAGACTGTTAAAGTGGAGTGTAAATGCTTTTTTTTAGTCTGGATCTTGTTGTATTGTATTGCTGTATGTTTTAATGATGTAATGTATTGATTGTGTCTGTCTTCTTGGCCAGGTCTCCCTTGAAAAAGAGACTATGGGTCTCAATGGGCTTTTCCTGGTTAAATAAAGGTTAACTAAAAATAAATCTAATTATGCTTCCATTGTTTAAACCAAGTGTGAAATGTCTTCTCTGTTCAGCTTCGATGTTACTGCCCTGCATCTTAGTGTTAGAGGTGTCACTACAGACCCTGGTTCGATCCCGGGGGGCGAGTCCCATAGGGCGGCTCACAATTGGCACAGCGTCGCCCGGATTAGGGGAGGGTTTGGCCGGGGTAGGCCATCATTGTAAAATAAGAATTTGTTCATAACTGACTTGCCTAGTTAAATAATGGTTTAAAAAAAGTTCAGAAACTATGTATTCCTTGTTTGAATTGGGTCAAACACGCAAGTGCACAGATGTGTATAGCTTTCTTCATTTTAATATGTATTTAGTCAACATTTCAGTCAACTAAAAGCTTTATCATGGGTCTACAATAACAAATGAATAGGCCTAATTGTGTTTATAATATGTATATAACACAATAACAGGTCTGAGCGATGGAAGTGATAGATGCGAGAGTTTTGAGTCTCTTGTAGCCTGAGTTGCAAGGAGCTTTTTTAAAATCTTTGTTCCAACTTCCAACTTAAACGAGACAAGAGAGTATGACTCATGTGAACATACTGGATGCCATATAGCCTAGGCCTAACTGATGTGCCACATATACGGTAAAAACTGCTCATGCATTTCCCTCTAGTAGAGGGTTGAATTATAATGTCCCATGTCTCTGAACTTCTAATCGAGTTACATCTCCATATCCTCTCATCCACAGTTAGGCCTATGAGTGTGTGTGTGTGATTTCTCTTTGCCCATAGATTGAGTTGAGATCTCGTCTGCTCCAATGAAGAGCCAGGAAATTCCTTCTCTGGCTCAAAATAGGATCATTGTTATGCCAGTCAGGCGTAGAATGGTAGAGCAAACTAAACCCTCTCTTCACTGCCTAAAAAACCCTATCTATCCCTCTCGATTGGAGAGCAGAGCGGGCATCCCTCAGAAATGCAATTATACTCCTTATATCCAGTGGCTTATGGGTAATTCAAGGGTAATTGTGGGAATCAATGGATATCAAGTGAGTTCAGAATAGCAATTCACCGTAGAGAAGGAGGAAGCAGCGACACAGACCAACATTGTAAATCAATGAACGTTTTTGCTCTTTGTGATTCTTCAAGGGAATAAAGTGCATCAGATAAAGTCTGTCATTGTTCCAGAAGAAAGGATATCTGCTTGAAAATCAAACCTGTAGCCTGCCTACGTCATGTCCTACTGGACATGTAAATACAACTATAATCCAGACAGAAGACAGAACAGCCAGTCCAGGTGAAATAGAAGTACAGTGTTTTCAGATCAGTATGAATAAAGGACAGGAGAGGAGGACGCCTCTCTAGGCTATTGAGAGGCGGCCCGCGGCTCAGTGATGTATTGATGTATGTCCAACAGAGGACGCATCTCTAGACTATTGAGAGGCGGCCCGAGGCTCAGAGATGTATTGATGTATGTCCAACAGAGGACGCCTCTCTAGACTATTGAGAGGCGGCCCACGGCTCAGTGATGTATTGATGTATGTCCAACAGAGGACGCCTCTCTAGACTATTGAGAGGCGGCCCGCGGCTCAGTGATGTATTGATGTATGTCCAACAGAGGACGCATCTCTAGACTATTGAGAGGCGGCCCGAGGCTCAGAGATGTATTGATGTATGTCCAACAGAGGACGCCTCTCTAGACTATTGAGAGGCGGCCCACGGCTCAGTGATGTATTGATGTATGTCCAACAGAGGACGCCTCTCTAGACTATTGAGAGGCGGCCCGCGGCTCAGTGATGTATTGATGTATGTCCAACAGCAGGGGGCAGTCTCTGTTCCGTTTGGAAATTCCTTCCTTCCTAATGTCAAGCTGAGGGCCTTTGCACTGCCTTACTTCCACGGGCTAGTTAGGGCAGTGATTCTCAACTAGGGGTACTAGTACCTAGGACAGGGGTGGGCAGACCTTTTGGCTCAAAGGGCACATTGAGTTTTTGAAACCAATTGAAGGGCCACATACTATATGTATATATATATATGACAAAACATGTGAAGCCTTTATTCATTTTCACATCGACACGCAACTACTTGTGTACTGTAGGTGTACATATGAACAGAACAATTCTACCCTTGTACCATCTCTACCCTTGTTTTTTGTGAACAGATTTTTCACAAAATGTATATCATTTATAACATCAGACACAGTCAAAAACACACACAGCTCCTGCATCTCTACCCTTGTAAAGTTCAATCAAACTTAGTCACAGTATGCAAACTTCTAAATATATACACTACTGTTCAAAAGTTTGGATTCACTTCGAAATGTCCTTGTTTTTTTAAAGAAAAGCACATTTTTTGTCCATTAAAATGACATCAAATGGATCAGAAATACAGTGTAGACATTGTTAATGTTGTAAATAACTATTGTAGCTGAAAACGGCTGATTTTTTAATGGAATATCTACATACACTACACGTATAGAGGCCCATTATCAGCAACCATCACTCCTGTGTTCCAATGGCACGTTATATTAGCTAATCCAAGTTCATAATCTTAAAAGGCTAATTGATCATTAGAAAACCCTTTTGCATCTATGTTAGCACAGCTGAAAACTGTCGTTCTGATTAAAGAAGCAATAAAACTGGCCTTTTTAGACTAGTTGAGTATCTGGAGCATCAGCATTTGTGGGTTTGATTACAGGCTCAAAATGGCCAGAAACAAATAACTTTCTTCTGAAACTGTAACGATCGTTGACCTCCTCGGATGAGCAATAGAAAGAATCCAACCAAAAGGCAGCGTGGTAAGTGTCCATGTTAATTTTAATAAATAAACTGAACACTGCAATAACCAAAAAACAACAAAGAGAGAGAGTGAACGAAACAAAACAGTTCTGTAAAGTGAAGACACACAAAACAGAAAACAACTACCCACAAACACAGGTGGGAACAGGCTACCTAAGTATGGTTCTCAATCAGAGACAACGATAGACTCTGATTGGGAACCATACCAGGCCAAACACAGAAATACAAAACATAGAACAAAAACATAGAATGTCCACCCCAACTCACGCCCTGACCAAACCAAAAATAGAGACATGAAAAAGGAACTAAGGTCAGGACGTGACAGAAACTTGTCAGTCTATTCCTGTTCTGAGAAATTAAGGTTATTCCATGTGAGAAATTGCCAAGAAACTGAAGATCTCATAAAACGCTGTATATTACTCCCTTCACAGAACAGCGCAAACTGGATCTAACCAGAATTGAAAGAGGAGTGGGAGGGCCTGGTGCACAACTGAGCAAGACGACAAGTACATTAGAGTGTCTAGTTTGAGAAACAGACGCCACACAAGTCCTCAACTGGCAGAAACACCAGTCTCAACGTCAACAGTGAAGAGGCGACTTCGGGATGCTGGCCTTCATAACTTCTCCTTCAAAGCACTGTCACATTGGATGTGGATGAGCTCCAATTGTGTCTGGTGGTGCTTTTTCACTGTCGAAAGATAGAGGGCCATGATACAAGCTCCAGCTCAGTCTCAATCTGGTGAAGTCTGAGAAGTGGCGGGAAAACTCAGCATGCAGGTCGATCAAACTGTTAGTCTCAGTGCGGCACTGCGATTTGGGCGCGTTCAGTGTGGCGAGTGTCGGAAAATGAGCGAGAGACCGGCTGCTCATTTGTAATGCTGTGTCACGTTGGAATACAGTTAAATACAGAAAACACAATCTCCCTGCAGTTTCACATTCAGACGCCCCAGTATGTCCACACCGAAAGCAAAGTCGCCCAGCAATTGTGTGTCTTTCAATTCGGAGAAGTCGTCAGCTTTACCAACCATATCGAGGAACATACCTGTCTTCCCTCTCAGTTCCCACACAGGACGAAACACTTTCCCCAGGCTTAGCCGTTCACATTTGAATGGTACAACAAGTCCTGGTGTTCTGCCTCTGTGTCATTGTGCAGCTGAATGAACTGATGATTGATATGTCTCCTTGTCTGTATAAACTTGAACTGACGATGGATAAGCCTCCTTGCCTATATAAAGTTGAACTGATGATGGATAAGTCTCCTTGCCCGTATAAAGTTGAACTGACGATGGATAAGTCTCCTTGCCGTATAAAGTTGAACTGATGATGGATAAGTCTCCTTGCCCGTATAAAGTTGAACTGATGATGGATAAGCCTCCTTGCCTGTATAAAGTTGAACTGATGATGGATAAGCCTCCTTGTCTGTATAAAGTTGAACTGACGATGGATAAGTATCCTTGCCGTATAAAGTTGAACTGATGATGGATAAGACTCCTTGCCGTATAAAGTTGAACTGACGATGGATAAGCCTGTATAAAGTTGAACTGACGATGGATAAGCCTCCTTGCCTGTATAAAGTTGAACTGATGATGGATAAGTCTCCTTGTCTGTATAAAGTTGACCTGACGATGGATAAGCCTCCTTGCCTGTATAAAGTTGACCTGACGATGGATAAGTCTCCTTGCCCGTATGAAGATGACCTGATGATGGAGAAGTCTCCTTGCCCGTATAAAGTTGAACTGATGATGGATAAGTCTCCTTGTCTGTATAAAGTTGACCTGATGATGGATAAGCCTCCTTGCCCGTATAAAGTTGACCTGATGATGGATAAGCCTCCTTGCCTGTATAAAGTTGAACTGATGATGGATAAGACTTATTGTCTGTATAAAGTTGACCTGACGATGGATAAGCCTCCTTGCCTGTATAAAGTTGACCTGACGATGGATAAGCCTCCTTGCCTGTATAAAGTTGAACTGACGATGGATAAGCCTCCTTGCCGAATAAACTTGAACTGATGATGGATAAGTCTCCTTGCCTGTATAAAGTTGAACTGATGATGGATAAGCCTCCTTGCCTGTATAAAGTTGACCTGACGATGGATAAGCCTCCTTGCCTGTATAAAGTTGAACTGATGATGGATAAGCCTCCTTGCCTGTATAAAGTTGACCTGACGATGGATAAGCCTCCTTGCCTGTATAAAGTTGAACTGATGATGGATAAGCCTCCTTGCCTGTATAAAGTTGACCTGACGATGGATAAGCCTCCTTGCCTGTATAAAGTTGAACTGATGATGGATAAGCCTCCTTGCCTGTATAAAGCTGAACTGACGATGGATAAGCCTCCTTGCCGAATAAACTTGAACTGATGATGGATAAGTCTCCTTGCCTGTATAAAGTTGAACTGATGATGGATAAGCCTCCTTGCCTGTATAAAGTTGAACTGACGATGGATAAGCCTCCTTGCCGAATAAACTTGAACTGATTATGGATAAGACTCCTTGTCTGTATAAACTTGAACTGATGATGGATAAGTCTCCTTGACTGTATAAACTTGAACTGATGATGGATAAGTCTCCTTGACTGTATAAACTTGAACTGATGATGCATAAGTCTCCTTGACTGTATAAACTTGAACTGATGATGGATAAGCCTCCGTGCCTGTATAAAGTTGACCTGACGATGGATAAGCCTCCTTGCCTGTATAAAGTTGAACTGACGATGGATAAGTCTCCTTGACTGTATAAAGTTGAACTGATGATGGCTAAGTCTCCTTGTCTGTATAAAGTTGACCCGACGATGGATAAGTCTCCTTGCCCGTATGAAGTTGACCTGATGATGGATAAGTCTCCTTGCCCGTATGAAGTTGACCTGATGATGGATAAGCCTCCTTGCCCGTATAAAGTTGAACTGATGATGGATAAGCCTCCTTGCCTGTATAAAGTTGAACTGATGATGGATAAGTATCCTTGCCGAATAAAGTTGAACTGACGATGGATAAGTCTCCTTGCCTGTATAAAGTTTAACTGATGATGGATAAGTCTCCTTGCCTGTAAAAAGTTGAACTGACGATGGATAAGTCTCCTTGTCTGTATAAAGTTGACCTGATGATGGATAAGTCTCCTTGCCCGTATGAAGTTGACCTGATGATGGATAAGCCTCCTTGCCCATATAAAGTTGAACTGATGATGGATAAGCCTCCTTGCCTGTATAAAGTTGAACTGATGATGGATAAGTATCCTTGCCGAATAAAGTTGAACTGACGATGGATAAGTCTCCTTGCCTGTATAAAGTTGAACTGATGATGGATAAGCCTCCTTGCCTGTAAAAAGTTGAACTGACGATGGATAAGCCTCCTTGTCTGTATAAAGTTGACCTGATGATGGATAAGCCTCCTTGCCTGTATAAAGTTGACCTGATGATGGATAAGCCTCCTTGCCTGTATAAAGTTGACCTGATGATGGATAATTATCCTTGCCTGTATAAAGTTGAACTGATGATGGATAAGCCTCCTTGCCTGTATAAAGTTGACCTGACGATGGATAAGGCTCCTTGCCTGTATAAAGTTGACCTGACGATGGATAAGTCTCCTTGTCTGTATAAAGTTGAACTGATGATGGATAAGCCTCCTTGCCTGTATGAAGTTGACCTGATGATGGATAAGTCTCCTTGCCTGTATAAAGTTGAACTGATGATGGATAATTATCCTTGCCTGTATAAAGTTGAACTGATGATGGATAAGTCTCCTTGCCTGTATAAAGTTGACCTGACGATGGATAAACCTCCTTGCCTGTATAAAGTTGACCTGATGATGGATAAGTCTCCTTGACTGTATAAAGTTGAACTGATGATGGATAAGACTCCTTGCCTGTATAAAGTTGACCTGATGATGGATAAGCCTCCTTGACTGTATAAAGTTGAACTGATGATGGATAAGACTCCTTGCCTGTATAAAGTTGACCTGATGATGGATAAGTCTCCTTGTCTGTATAAAGTTGACAAGTTTTACAACCACTTTGCCAACATTTTCCAGCTTTAACAGACTTTTACACGGGGCTTCCTGATGTGAAGAAATATTAAAGCCTCCGAGTTAGGGCTTTCTTCTTCTACTTTGTCATGTATTCTTTTTAGTAGGCCAATGTTTTTACGGGTTAGATTTGGTGATCCATCTGTTGTGACGTTTGTCAGTTTGCGCCAAGGTAGATTCATTTTTTTCCCCAAGCTGGCAGACACCCTGTCATATAAATCAGAGGCCCTGGTTGTTTCCATAATTGATTCCATCGCAAGAAGTTCCTCTGTTATTTCAGAGTTCTCCTTTTTTCCTCTGACAAATATGCTAAGTTGAGCGGTGTCTCTGATGTCAGTATTCTCATCCAGTGCTATAGAAAAACAGATCAAAGACATCTGCTTTTTATCTTCAACTTGGAGATTAGCTAGTGATAGCTTGATCTCTCACTGACCTATCACTTCCACGCGCCTGGTGATGGTTCTGCGTGATGAGCAAATGTTCTACAATTGTTTTTTTATTACTCTCAGGACAAAATATACCAGCAGTCTCCAACAAACACTCTTTCACAAACTCCCCATCAGTAGAAGGCTTGCTATGCTTTGTGATTTTATGTGCCACAGCCATAGCTTGACTTAGTTACAGAGTCTGGAGTAGAACACTGTTTAAGAAACATATTTTGTTGGGCTTTTAAGTTTGTGGCAAGTCGTAACTCAAATACAATAATATTTAATACACAAATGTCTTGCGGGCCGGATTGAAGTGCCCGGCGGGCCGTTCTTGAGTTCTATAAGGGACACTTTGGAAGCCTCGTGAGGACATAGGCTTACTGGTAAACTGTACATTAGGGGGTACTTCAGGTGAGAACATAGGCTTATAGGTAAACTGTACATTAGGGGGTACTAGAGGTGATAACATAGGCTTACTAGTAAACTGTACATTAGGGGGTACTAGAGGTGAGAACATAGGCTTATAGGTAAACTGTACATTAGGGGGTACTAGAGGTGATAACATAGGCTTACTAGTAAACTGTACATTGGGGGGTACTTCAGGTGACAACATAGGCTTACTGGTAAACTGTACATTAGGGGGTACTTCAGGTGACAACATAGGCTTATAGGTAAACTGTACATTAGGGGGTACTTCAGGTGACAACATAGGCTTACTGGTAAACTGTACATTAGGGGGTACTTCAGGTGAGAACATAGGCTTACTGGTAAACTGTACATTAGGGGGTACTAGAGGTGATAACATAGGCTTACTGGTAAACTGTACATTAGGGGGTACTTCAGGTGAGAACATAGGCTTACTGGTAAACTGTACATTAGGGGGTACTAGAGGTGATAACATAGGCTTACTAGTAAACTGTACATTAGGGGGTACTTCAGGGAGACTCCGGACAGAGCAACATGTACTTGGTGACACAGTAACCAAAGCTAGGGAATAAAATGCAATTGCTCTTAAAGATCTAAGGTCAGTTTTGTAATCACACAATTTCAAGCAATGAGTAACCTCATCCTTAGGCTTGATTGAGAGAGAACTGGCTGGTAGATGAGATTAACCAATGAGTTATAACCATTTATCAATGGTTATAAAGCCTTCATGACCTCCCATAAAGGGGACATTCATGTCAAATGTAGCAAATTAGAGACAGCAGATTTCACCTTTTTGAGAAACTGTGAAACATCAATGTTTGCCCATATGGTCTACTGGGTAGATCAAATTAAATCCAAAAGGACTTCACCTTCAACTACTACATCTCATCCTCCTCTATGACCACTTCATACCTGTTCATACTGTTCACAATAACTTCAGTAGTACTCTGCTTTCGTTATTTACAGAGGAAAAAAGGACTGGTTCTGATCCTTGGCTCAGGGTAAGGCTGTAAGCGCCAGAGGCTAGGAGGCTGTTTGATGTTTTTATTATTATGGCTGGCTCACTGATGTCCCAGTAGCATCACTAGGCTAGCTTCTCTGCTTCAGGCAAGGCTGGGGCTGAGACTCATGTTGAAGGGTATTCTGTTGTCTTGTCTTGTGAGTTACATTATCCTACCAACAGACAGAGAGAGAGAGGGGGGGGGGGATAAGCAGGGGAGAGAGAAGGAGAGAGAATGATGAGGGAGAGCGAGACAGAGAGACACAGACAGAGAAAGAAAGACAGAGACAGACTGACAGAGAGACTGAAACTAAGTCTACCCCTGGAAAACAGCAATTAAACAAACCAGTCTGAATCCTGTGAAGAATTTATTTTCTTTTCTGGGGGTGGAGTTGAAACTATATTTCTGTCCCGTATTGGGATCACTGTAGCTAAAATAATGTTTTGGAATCACTCCATTGTCGTGAGTAAGCTATACACAGTGGGGCAAAAAAGTATTTAGTCAGCCACCAATTGTGCAAGTTCTCCCACTTAAAAAGATGAGAGAGGCATGTAATTTTTATCATAGGTACACTTCAACTATGACCGACAAAATGAGAAAAAAAATCCAGAAAATCACATTGTAGGATTTTTAATGAATTTATTTGCAAATTATGGTGGAAAATAAGTATTTGGTCAATAACAAAAGTTTCTCAATACTTTGTTAATTAGCCTTTGTTGGCAATGACAGAGGTCAAACGTTTTCTGTAAGTCTTCACAAGGTTTTCACACACTGTTGCTGGTATTTTGGCCCATTCCTCCATGCAGATCTCCTCTAGAGCAGTAATGTTTTGGGGCTGTTGCTGGGCAACACGGACTTTCAACTCCCTCCAAAGATTTTCTATGGGGTTGAGATCTGGAGACTGGCTAGGCCACTCCAGGACCTTGAAATGCTTCTTATGAAGCCACTCCTTCGATGCCCGGGCAGTGTGTTTGGGATCATTGTCATGCTGAAAGACCCAGCCATGTTTCATCTTCAATGCCCTTGCTGATGGAAGGAGGATTTCACTCAAAATCTCATGATACATGGCTCCATTCATTCTTTCCTTTACACAGATCAGTCGTCCTGGTCCCTTTGCAGAAAAACAGCCCCAAAGCATGATGTTTACACCCCCATGTTTCACAGTAGGTATGGTGTTCTTTGGATGCAACTCAGCATTCTTTGTCCTCCAAACACGACGAGTTGAGTTTTTACCAAAAAGTTATATTTTGGTTTCATCTGACCATATGACATTCTCCCAGTCTTCTTCTGGATCATCCAAATGCTCTCTAGCAAACTTCAGACGGGCCTGGACATGTACTGGCTTAAGCAGGGGGACATGTCTGGCACTGCAGGATTTGAGTCCCTGGCGGCGTAGTGTGTTACTGATGGTAGGCTTTGTTACTTTGGTCCTAGCTCTCTACAGGTCATTCACTAGGTCCCCCCGTGTGGTTCTGGGATTTTTGCTCAACGTTCTTGTGATCATTTTGACCCCACGGTGTGAGGTCTTGCTTGGAGCCCCAGATCGAGGGAGATTATCAGTGGTCTTGTATGTCTTCCATTTCCTAATAATTGCTCCCACAGGTGATTTCTTCAAACCAAGCTGCTTACCTATTGCAGATTCAGTCTTCCCAGCCTGGTACAGGTCTACAATTTTGTTTCTGGTGTCCTTTGACAGCTCTTTGGTCTTGGCCATAGTGGAGTTTGGAGTGTGACTGTTTGAGGTTGTGGACAGGTGTCTTTTATACTGATAACAAGTTCAAACAGGTGCCATTAATACAGGTAACGAGTGGAGGACAGAGGAGCCTCTTAAAGAAGAAGTTACAGGTCTGTGAGAGCCAGAAATCTTGCTTGTTTGTAGGTGACCAAATACTTATTTTCCACCATAATTTGCAAATAAATTCATTAAAAATCCTACAATGTGATTTTCTGGATTTTTTTCCCTCATTTTGTCTCTCATAGTTGAAGTGTACCCATGATGAAAATTACAGGCCTCTCTCATCTTTTTTAAGTGGGAGAACTTGCACAATTGGTGGCTGATTAAATACTTGTTTTGCCCCACTGTCGGTATCATTTGATTACCACAACAAGCTACACAACTGATTTAGAATTTACACAATTAAGACATAAGTGCATGTCAAATGAACCTGTGCCACAAAATAAAATGGTAATGGATGTAAACACAATAAAACGTCCTGTCTTCTTCCTGTCCATCTGTTAATCTGTGTGTGACACTATGTTTGTTTGTTAATTGCATGTAAATCACGGGGACCACCTCAGAGGCACACAGATGTTTACAGTTCTCCTGGGGTTACGGATCACTCTGAAACAAGGCCTTCTGAGTCACAGATGTTTACAGTTCTCCTGGGGTTACGGATCACTCTGAAACAAGGCCTTCTGCGTCACAGATGTTTACAGTTCTCCTGGGGTTACGGATCACTCTGAAACAAGGCCTTCTGAGTCACAGATGTTTACAGGTCTCCTGGGGTTACGGATCACTCTGAAACAAGGCCTTCTGAGTCACAGATGTTTACAGGTCTCCTGGGGTTACGGATCACTCTGAAACAAGGCCTTCTGAGTCACAGATGTTTACAGTTCTCCTGGGGTTACGGATCACTCTGAAACAAGGCCTTCTGAGTCACAGATGTTTACAGGTCTCCTGGGGTTACGGATCACTCTGAAACAAGGCCTTCTGAGTCACAGATGTTTACAGTTCTCCTGGGGTTACGGATCACTCTGAAACAAGGCCTTCTGAATCACAGATGTTTACAGGTCTCCTGGGGTTACGGATCACTCTGAAACAAGGCCTTCTGAGTCACCGTCTCTTGTGTCATATTCAAGATAGTCTATGAGATTCTAATGGCATCAATGTGATTCATTGATATTGTGTGTGTATGCATTCCTCTGTGCATGTCTGTGTGTGGCCAGTGTATCGCTCTCATATGTGGACCACAGTGTGGGTTGGGGACTCTGTGGGCAATATAGCAATATCTGGAGTGTAGTGGTGGAGGGCTATGAGAGTGTGTGTACGTGTTTGTGTGTGTGCCTGCGTACGTGTGCATGTTTGTGTGTGTGTGCTTCCATGCATGTGCGTATTTGTATGTGTGTGTGTGTGTGTGTGTGTGTGTGTGTGTGTGTGTGTGTGTGTGTGTGTGTGTGTGTGTGGTGTCCATACCACAGTGCTGTTTGCTGGTCCTGGTCCACTGTGGTGCACTACATCCTGAGGAAGTCTCCTGTTCCTGTCAGCTGAGCAGAGTAAACTGGACTGTAACCACCTAGAGCTGGCCGTGGGCCGGGCCGTGGGCTGGGCCGTGGGCTATGAATAAGGCATAGTGTAGCGTACCACTCAGAGCCCCCTCAGACAGTCTTAGGTTGTGACTAAAATCTGGGCTCTGGGTAAAAGTACTGCCTTTCATGGAAACACTCCAAAGGTCATCCTCTGAAATACATCATTTGTTAAATCCACTTCAATCAGTGTAGATGAAGGGGAGGAGACGGGATAAAGAAGGATTTTTAAGCCTTGAGACAATTTGGGGCGGCAGGTAGCCTAGTGGTTAGAACATAGGGCCAGTGACCGAAAGGTTTCAAGATCAAATCCCAGAGCTGACAAGGTCAAGATCTGTTGTTCTGCCCCTGAACAAGGCAGTTAACCCACTGTTCCTTGACCGCCATCGTACTTAAGAATGTGTTCTTAACTGACTTGCCTAGTTAAAGGTTCAATAAAACAAGTAAATACTGTAAATTAAGACATGGATTGTGTAATTGTGCCATTCAGAGGGTGAACGGACAAGACAAAATATTTAAGTGCCTTTGAACGGGGTATGGTAGTAGGTGCCAGGCGCACCAGTTTGAGTGTGTCAAGAACTGCAACACTGCTGGGTTTTTCACACTCAACAGTTTCCCGTGTATCAAGATTTGTCTACCATCGCAAGGACATCCAACTGTATGTGTGTGGGTGTGTAACTCAATACTAGGAAGGGTTTCTTAATGTTTGGTATACTCAGTGTATATTCAAATAGCAAACATGTATTTAAAAAATAGGCCTTTGTGTGGAGTACACTATAGCCTACCCTACACTGTCATGAAGTTTGCATTCACACACCATCTCTTTACATGGTGTAAAAGTAGGCATCAGCTGTTCTGTCAGCACCTTGACACATCTCTTATTGACATGAGACACCTTTCAGGCTAATGTGTTGGCTGGTATCTCTTATTGACATGAGAAACCTTTCAGGCTAATGTGTTGGCTGGCATCTCTTATTGACATGAGACACCTTTCAGGCTAATGTGTTGGCTGGCATGTCTTATTGACATGAGACACCTTTCAGGCTAATGTGTTGGCTGGTATCTCTTATTGACATGAGGCACCTTTCAGGCTAATGTGTTGGCTGGCATCTCTTATTGACATGAGACACCTTTCAGGCTAATGTGTTGGCTGGTATCTCTTATTGACATGAGACACCTTTCAGGCTAATGTGTTGGCTGGCATCTCTTATTGACATGAGACACCTTTCAGGCTAATGTGTTGGCTGGCATCTCTTATTGACATGAGACACCTTTCAGGCTAATGTGTTGGCTGGCATCTCTTATTGACATGAGACACCTTTCAGGCTAATGTGTTGGCTGGCTTTTTATCCATGTAATAGTCTACTGGTCTCCTCTCCCTTTATGTCCATGCCCATTACCAGTAATTTCTGTGTGGAGATCACAACTTCTCTAAAATGGCTCTTCAATCCCCTCCATTTGGAAAAGTGGATCCCTGAGAGAGACACCCCCATTGATTCGTGAGCATTACTTTTCTACCAAACAACAGTGTAGAAGCTGTGAACATATGAAGTCAGAGAGTGGTAACAGGTTTCCTTCTGAATCAGAGCTGCAGCATACTCATTCCGGGACAACACGTGGCTAAGGGACCTTCATTGGACAATGGATCCGAGATCAAACGCATACAGGCTATTTTCAACTCCAGATGTGAATGTATTAGTAGAAAACATCCACCCAACCATAGCGAAATGTAGCCAACTCTTTTAACCTAGTTCAATAAACCGTTCACCGGTGCGGACAGAGGGAGTGCGTGGTCTGCACGTGGCACTCAATGCATCCTTGGCACTATAGTCCAAGTTGGTCTAGTTTTAACGCGAAGATTGAAGAGCGCACATTGACCTAGACGCGCAATACAGGGAGGCAGACAGCGAAAGGAGAAATCAGTTGCGTCCTAGTGCGGCAGCGGGATATGGATTTTTCCACCGAACATTAGAGCGCATCTCTATCAAGAAGACGACTCTGAAGCTGTTGGTTGAATGAGTGACTTTCTTCTGGCTGGTTCAATACGTGACTTGCTCGGGAACGAATCACGGAAAAGAACAACCGCCAATGATGAGATAAAATAACAAGTTTATCTCGCAAAATAAATAACTGTAGTGAAAGAATACGTGTGATAGATTGAGTACCGCAAATACTGCCACTTGGTTTTAGTTGTCACTTCAATGGAGAAAATGTTTCTAGTCGGAGGGAGATGTCTAACGATAATTATCATCGTTTTAGTACTTTTCGTTGTGTTGGTGATGAGCTTTCCCAACAAACACCACCACAAACGCCACAATGGTGTTTTTTTGTTGGTAAGCAACTTTTTTCTTAATCATTTTCTTCTAGATTTTAGGTAAATAATACGTTCCAAATGTCACAGGATTTGGATACGAATTGAGCTGATGTAAATTATCCTCTATGAAATTAAATACATATTTTACACTATAGCCTAATATAATAGCTTATTTTTTGTCAGTTATCTCTTCAAATTGAAATTAACTTAAATTTATCCACAGAGAGGATCTG
The DNA here is from genome assembly GCF_057628025.1 of Oncorhynchus mykiss. Lineage (NCBI taxonomy): Eukaryota > Metazoa > Chordata > Actinopteri > Salmoniformes > Salmonidae > Oncorhynchus > Oncorhynchus mykiss. Next base: position 86,458,897 of record NC_143025.1, on the reverse strand, counting down.
TTCTCGTGCCAGTGAAACCTACTGGAGTGTATGACATATTCTGAGTTGTAATTAACTTCAGTTACAAAAGTTAACCTTCTAACAAACCAAATCAAAGAATCACAGACGGACAATGTTGTGCCTAACATTATGCTACACTGAAATCTCTAAGGCCTTGGGGTAAAGGGTTGTTCGCCGTTTCTCCATGTATAGTAAGATATCTAGGCATCGAGAGAAGGTCGTTCTGAGCTGCACGGAGCAGCGTAGTATTACACAGACAGCCTCCTCGTCTACAGCAGCTATAACATATGGGCTTTCTGAATTCCCTTTGAAGCACATATCTATCTGTAAGAGTAACTCATGTGGGTGTTTGTGCGGCTCATGGACATCAAATCAAATCAAATTTTATTTGTCACATACACATGGTTAGCAGATGTTAATGCGAGTGTAGCGAAATGCTTGTGCTTCTAGTTCCGACAATGCAGTAATAACCAACAAGTAATCTAACTAACAATTCCAAAACTACTGTCTTGTACACAGTGTAAGGGGATAAAGAATATGTACATAAGGATATATGAATGAGTGATGGTACAGAGCAGCATAGGCAAGATACAGTAGATGGTATCGAGTACAGTATGTACAAATGAGATGAGTATGTAAACAAAGTGGCATATATGGGTGTGTGTGTGTGTAGGGGCCTTGAAGGTCACCATGAACAAAATCAGATGTAAGAATGGAGGAAAGGTTTAAACAGACAGATTCCAGAGCTCTATGAAATCGTTCCTCTGTACATTCTCTCCCCTGGGTCTCCTTCAATGGATGCCCTGTTGATGTCCTGATGCCCATAGTCTATAACTGATTGATGATGTATGTCAGTTGGATGTCAAACAAAAGAGAAACAGTGAGGGAGAGAGACAGAGAGGGAGAGACAGAGAGGGAGAGGGAGAGAGTTAGAGAGAGAGAGACAGAGAGGGAGAGAGTTAGAGAGAGAGAGAGACAGAGGGAGAGGGAGAGAGTTAGAGAGAGAGAGAGACAGAGAGGGAGAGGGAGAGAGTTAGAGAGAGAGACAGAGAGGGAGAGAGGGAGATTTAGAGAGAGAGGGATAGACACCGAGAGGGAGAGTTAGAGAGTGAGACAGAGAGGGAGAGATACAGAGAGGGAGAGAGGTAGAGAGAGGGAGAGTGAGAGAGACAGAGAGGGAGAGAGGGGGAGAGTGAGAGAGACAGAGCGAGAGAGTTAGAGAGAGGGAGAGGGAGACAGAGAGTGAGAGTGAGAGAGTTAGAGAGAAAGCGAAATAGAGAAAGAGGGGACAAAGAGAGAGATAGCATGTCGTGATTCTGGTGGTGGTAATGAGTGTGCGTTTTGGGCACCAGTGACCCTACCTGGTAGATGCCAGTTTAACCAGGTAGAGGAGGGGCTGGTTTGAACAATAGAGGAGCAAGAGGGACAATAGCAAGGGCTTACATAACCCTAACCCAAACTTTACCCTAACTCAGCAGGGTTAAAGGAACCCTCAGCAGATCTCTCTGACACTGGAATAAGGTCAGAGGTCAGGCTGGTTGATTGTTTACTTTGGCCATCTGTGTTATTGGTTTTCCCCATATCATGGGGGGCTGAGGAGGGGTGTAGAATGTGGAGTGTGCATGGCCTGGTTCACAAATATTGAAACCTGTTCACTCTACCTATCTGTTTCTTCTCCCTCCCTCTCCTTGCCTCCTCACTCTTTCAAGGCTTGCGATCAAAGGACCCCATAGTTTATTGTTATTCTGTAATGGTTTGGAAAGGGCCAAGTGTAGACAGGGCTGTAGTGGAGCTGGTTGAGAGCTTCAGGTTCCTCGGTGTCCACATCACCAACAAACTAGCATGGTCCAAGCACACCAAGACAGTCGTGAAGAGGGCACGACAAAACCTATTCCCCGTCAGGAGACTGAAAAGATTTGGCATGGGTCCTCAGATCCTCAAAAGGTTATACAGCTGCACAATCGAAAGCATCCTGACTGGTTGCATCACTGCCTGGTATGGCAACTGCTCGGCCTCCGACTGCAAGGCACTACAGAGGGTAATGCTTACAGCCCAGTACATCACTGGGGCCAAGCTTCCTGCCATCCAGGACCTCAATACCAGGCGGTGTCAGAGGAAAAATTGTCTGTAGACTGTTCTCTCTGCTACTGCAGGGTAAGCGGAACTGGGGCGCCAAGTCTAGGTCCAAGAGGGTTCTGAACAGCTTCTACCCCCAAGCCATAAGACTCCTGAACATCTAATTAAATGGTCACCCAGGCTTTTTGCATTGCCCCTCCCCCACACACCCTCTTTTATTATATACGTTATTATCAATGCATAGTCACTTGTGTAATGCTTAAGAACAGCCCTTGGCCGTGGTATATTGGCCATATACCACACCTCCACCGGCCTTATTGCTTAAATATAGAACACCAGGTATAATTAAATCAAAATACAGAACACCAGGTCCAATTAAATCAAAATACAGAACACCAGGTATAATTAAATCAAAATACAGAACACCAGGTCCAATTAAATCAAAATACAGAACACCAGGTATAATTAAATCAAAATACAGAACACCAGGTCCAATTAAATCAAAATACAGAACACCAGGTATAATTAAATCAAAATACAGAACACCAGGTCCAATTAAATCAAAATACAGAACACCAGGTATAATTAAATCAAAATACAGAACACCAGGTCCAATTAAATCAAAATACAGAACACCAGGTATAATTAAATCAAAATACAGAACACCAGGTATAATTAAATCAAAATACAGAACACCAGGTATAATTAAATCAAAATACAGAACACCAGGTATAATTAAATCAAAATACAGAACACCAGGTATAATTAAATCAAAATACAGAACACCAGGTATAATTAAATCAAAATACAGAACACCAGGTCCAATTAAATCAAAATACAGAACACCAGGTATAATTAAATCAAAATACAGAACACCAGGTATAATTAAATCAAAATACAGAACACCAGGTATAATTAAATCAAAATACAGAACACCAGGTATAATTAAATCAAAATACAGAACACCAGGTATAATTAAATCAAAATACAGAACACCAGGTATAATTAAATCAAAATACAGAACACCAGGTATAATTAAATCAAAATACAGAACACCAGGTATAATTAAATCAAAATACAGAACACCAGGTATAATTAAATCAAAATACAGAACACCAGGTCCAATTACATCAAAATGATAGATCACCAGATCCAATTAAATCAAAATGATAGATCACCAGATCCAATTACATCAAAATGATAGATCACCAGATCCAATCAAATCAAAATGATAGATCACCAGATCCAATCAAAACACAGAACACCAGATCCAATCAAAACACAGAACAAAGAAGGAAGACAAGTCCTAATGTGTTTGGAAGCGTGTAATGACCATCCTCTAATTCTCAGAGGGACCTGACAAGACCCAGAGGAAGTCTTCAGGATCCTCCTCTCATCAGTAAAGAGTCAATAATGTTTGACAGGGGTTACCTCTAAATGGATCAGATCTGACCGACCAACAGGCTGACTTTTTTTATGGGAGAATTGCAGCCATTGAAAAAGTACAGTCTGTTCTCGGGCCCATAACCAACTGTTTTGTCACCACTCCAGATTTTGGTTTAAACTGCACTACATTTCAGACTGGCACTGCTTCAGTTACTGAAGTCCTGTCAGATGTTTGGGCTATTTATTACCACTGTAGATACTGGCTGAATTAAAAGTGTTGATTAATAGAATACCCTTACCTGACCTTAGATACATTTTTAGTGGCAACTTGATCTAAAGGATGGTTGACATTTACATTTGAGTCATTTAGGAGACGCTCTTATTCAGAGCGACTGACAATCTAGTGCATTCCTCTTAAGATAGCTAGTTGAGATAACCACATACAGTATCACAGTCATAGTGAGTACATTTTTCCGCAATAAAGTAGCTATCGGCAATGTCAGAGCTAGACGATGTTCACTTTGTCACAGACAGGCAGACAGAGGGTGGAGAAGAGGGAGAGACAGAGGGAGGAACAGAGGGAGAGAGACAGGGAGAGACAGGGGGAGGAGGACCTTAGGGAGACCTATGGCTTCTGTCTGTTGAGTGTAGCTGCACATTCTTTACATGAGTTATTAGCAGACATTCTCATCCAGAGTGAGTTCCTGTAGCAATTAGGATCAAGTGCATTTCACAAGGCTTGGGGATTTGACCCAGCGACCTTTCGGTTACTGGCCCAACGCTCTTAACCGCTAGGCTACCTGCTGCCCTAGGGCATGGCAGGACACGGCAGATTGAAACACAGGGCCAGCCTGCCCACCATCCCAGGGGTCCCACGACTTCGAAGCGCTCTCATTAAAACTAGAGAATCTGGCACAGGCTCCTCTTTGTCAAAGGCCTGGATGCCAGGGCTCTGGCTGCTGTGGGAAATAAATGAGAAGCAGACGGATGGACGGGGTTTGGTTGGTTGGTCTGCTGATTTGTTGCCCCAATGATTTCTAGGAGCTCTGTCACTAAGTCATAGCATGGTGCAAATGTTTCTCCTGGGCAAATAGCTAAAGCAAGTAACCTTTGTATCTTAAACTAGCCAGTAATCAGTGTATTGTTTATGATTAATGTCATCAAGGTCTTCAGAGCGGTCCAGTCCACTGTGTTTCGTCATGATGATTAATTGAGGTGTCCTATCTTTTTCCTCAGGCTCGTGATCAGCCGCCCATCAGTGGGGTCCATCATGGACCGGAGGCCCTGGAGCAGCAGAACCAGGTCCAGAACCTCCTCCCCCCTGTCACTGAGCACCGCCACAAGAGGAGGTGGTTCCACTCCCAGCACCGCTCCGTAGGGGTTCTGCCCCAGCCTGAGCCTGAGGAGATCAAGCCCTTTGTTCTGGACCTGAAGAACTTCCCTGAGCTGGCCAACGCAGACATCAGCTCGCAGAACCCCAACATCCAGGTGTGGTGACGAATATTGATAGTATTTTTATGATGTTTTTCTAGCCCCTCAAGAGCGATTTACATTTGTACTGGGGAAGCTCGCCTAATATAAATAATAAATATACATAATATATGACATTTAGCAGACACTTTTATCCAAAGGGACTTACAGTCCTGCATGCATACATTTTACATATGGTTGGTCCCGGGAATCAAACCCAGAATCCTGGTGTTGGAAGTGCTAGAGGTGTCATTACAGACACCTTGGTTCGAATCCAGGCTGTATCACAACCGGCTGTGATTGGGAATTCCATAGGGCGGCACACAATTGGCTCAGTGTCGTCCGGGTTTGGCCGGTGTAGGCCGTCATTGTAAACAATAATTTGTTCTTAACTGACTTGCCTAGTTAAATTTAAAAAAAGGTAAAAAATATATATATATATATGCTCTACCAACAATGCATTGCACCCTGGTAAAGCAGGGAAGAGCAGTGATTATAGAGATCCTTTATCTTGATTCCATTCTGTGGTGAGGAGGTTCTACTTGGCATGAATGCCAAGTTCAGCAGAACAAGACGGTAACTACTTTCACATTGAATAAATAGTTCCAATCCTCCCCTTCACTTCTTCCATTTCCTGTGATTCCTCCAGCGATTAGCCTCATTGTCTTCAGCATGTCCTTTCCTGTGATTCCTCCAGCGATTAGCCTCAATGTCTTCAGTATGTCCTTTCCTGTGATTCCTCCAGCGATTAGCCTCAATGTCTTCAGTATGTCCTTTCCTGTGATTCCTGCAGCGATTAGCCTCAATGTCTTCAGCATGTCCTTTCCTGTGATTCCTCCAGCGATTAGCCTCAATGTCTTCAGTATGTCCTTTCGTTGAACTCATCTCAATCCCACAGTAGTTAGTTCCATCTACTGGTCGACTCAGGGCAGTTCAGGATGTGGTTAGCTGGAGCTGGATGTAATGACCCCATGCAGGCTTTACCCTCTTATGGTCTCTCCGTGTTGCCTGGTGCTGACAACTACTATGGGAGTGAGCTAACGTACAGGTTGAGTCATACAGTAGTGGCCTACCAGTGTAATGAGATGTTGTTACGCGTGGGATCTTCTGACTGAGTGCTCACGGATCATCTCATGTCTGACTGGTTACGCGTGGGCTCTTCTGACTGAGTGCTCACGGATCATCTCATGTCTGACTGGTTACGCGTGGGATCTTCTGACTGAGTGCTCACGGATCATCTCATGTCTGACTGGTTACGCGTGGGATCTTCTGACTGAGTGCTCACGGATCATCTCATGTCTGACTGGTTACGCGTGGGATCTTCTGACTGAGTGCTCACGGATCATCTCATGTCTGACTGGTTACGCGTGGGATCTTCTGACTGAGTGCTCACGGATCATCTCATGTCTGACTGGTTACGTGTGGGATCTTCTGACTGAGTGCTCACGGATCATCTCATGTCTGACTGGTTACGCGTGGGATCTTCTGACTGAGTGCTCACGGATCATCTCATGTCTGACTGGTTACGCGTGGGATCTTCTAACGGAGTGCTCACGGATCATCTCATGTCTGACTGGTTACACGTGGGATCTTCTGACTGAGTGCTCACGGATCATCTCATGTCTGACTGGTTACGCGTGGGATCTTCTGACTGAGTGCTCACGGATCACCTCATGTCTGACTGGTTACGCGTGGGATCTTCTGACTGAGTGCTCACGGATCATCTCATGTCTGACTGGTTACGCATGGGATCTTCTGACTGAGTGCTCACGGATCATCTCATGTCTGACGGGTTACACGTGGGATCTTCTGACTGACTGGTTAAGTCAGAGCCAGAAATTAGGCATGTAAATCCCTTGATACTTCTGAAAGGTATGTTTTATGTGTCGTCAGTGAATTAGGTAAACATCCCTTGCTTACATTGTGGCTTTCCAGTAACATTTAGATGTTAAGTTGTGTGCATCCTCCTATTAAAAGTAAGTATTTTTGTGAAGTAAGTGTTCAACATTTTAGTTTTGGCAGACTTTGTGACCATATAAGGACTGGATATAAGGATATAAGGACTATCTTAGCATGTCCACAGAATCAATATCAATATCATGCTTCCACAATGGTTCTCTAAATGATTCGCTCTGCTTTCTTCCCTCCCAGGTGACCATTGAGGTGGTGGACGACCCTAACATGGACTTAGAGATGGATCTGATAAAGGACTGGATCCCCTCGTCCTCTGTAGGCTGGCTGGGGGGTAAGAAGCTGTTCTGGCCTCTGTTCTGGGGATACACAGACGCTGACTCCAGCGAGGATGGGACGGGCCGCTCAGTGCCGGAGGAAACTGGAGAGGAAGAGGAAGTCGAGGAAGATTACCTGTTGGAGTATGGTAGCGAAGAGCCCCTCCCTAGCAGTCGCTGGAACGAGGGTTGGGACGCCACACAGAGCTACTATGGTGAGGCTTTCCTTTGTTCGCTAAGTGGCACAGTGTCTGTATAGCAGGACAAATTTGTAAAAAAAATAATGGAAAAGAACAGTGATCTCTGATCCACTTTTGCATGCATCCGAGTAGTGGATCATTATAAAATGGCCTACAAAAGTTGAGAATATTATTGTTTTGAAATAGTGAGAAACAAAGAGAAACAAACATTCACAGGATTAAGAAAAATGTCAATAAGTGATTCGTTAGCAAAAAGGTTGATAGACAGAGAGAAAGACAGAGACAGAGGGAGAGAGAGGATGGAGAGAGAGAGGATGGAGAGAGAGAGAGAGAGAGAGAGAGAGAGAGAGAAGGGACTGAGGACTGCAGCAGGGTGGCAGGGAATGTACTGACTGAGGACTGTGGCAGGGCTGTACTGACTGAGGACTGTGGCAGGGCTGTACTGACTGAGGACTGTGGCAGGGTGGCAGGGCTGTACTGACTGAGGACTGCAGCAGGGCGGCAGGGCTGTACTGACTGAGGACTGTGGCAGGGTGGCAGGGCTGTACTTACTGAGGACTGTTGCAGGGTGGCAGGGCTGTACTGACTGAGGACTGTGGCAGGGCTATACTGACTGAGGACTGTGGCAGGGCTGTACTAACTGAGGACTGTGGCAGGGCTGTACTGACTGAGGACTGTGGCAGGGCTGTACTGACTGAGGACTGTGGCAGGGTGGCAGGGCTGTACTGACTGAGGACTGTGGCAGGGTGGCAGGGCTGTACTTACTGAGGACTGTTGCAGGGTGGCAGGGCTGTACTGACTGAGGACTGTGGCAGGGCTATACTGACTGAGGACTGTGGCAGGGCTGTACTGACTGAGGACTGTGGCAGGGCTGTACTGACTGAGGACTGTGGCAGGGCTGTACTGACTGAGGACTGTGGCAGGGTGGCAGGGCTGTACTGACTGAGAACTGTGGCAGGGCTGTACTGACTGAGGACTGTGGCAGAGTGGCAGGGCTGTACTGACTGAGGACTGTGGCAGGGCTGTACTGACTGAGGACTGTGGCAGGGCGGCAGGGCTGTACTGACTGAGGACTGTTGCAGGGTGGCAGGGCTGTACTGACTGAGGACTGTGGCAGGGCTATACTGACTGAGGACTGTGGCAGGGCTGTACTAACTGAGGACTGTGGCAGGGCTGTGCTGACTGAGGACTGTGGCAGGGCTGTACTGACTGAGGACTGTGGCAGGGTGGCAGGGCTGTACTGACTGAGGACTGTGGCAGGGCTGTACTGACTGAGGACTGTGGCAGAGTGGCAGGGCTGTACTGACTGAGGACTGTGGCAGGGCTGTACTGACTGAGGACTGTGGCAGGGCGGCAGGGCTGTACTGACTGAGGACTGTGGCAGGGCTGTACTGACTGAGGACTGTGGCAGGGCTGTACTGACTGAGGACTGTGGCAGGGCGGCAGGGCTGTACTGACTGAGGACTGTGGCAGAGTGGCAGGGCTGTACTGACTGAGGACTGTGGCAGGGCGGCAGGGCTGTACTGACTGAGGACTGTGGCAGGGCTGTACTGACTGAGGACTGTGGCAGGGCGGCAGGGCTGGACTGACTGAGCGAGCGAGAGAGCTATGCTCTGCGAGCACTCGACCGTCAGGCCATTGTGGAGCTCCAGCCTTTGAAGTGGACACTGGGTCCCAACTTGCAGCTCGCTGTGGAGGCCTGCTGTCTTTTGAAGATGGGCCTGATGCGCTCGCTAATGGCAGCATGAGCCTGTTCCCCCGGATGGACAAAACAGCCCACTGCTTGTGTATAATTAGAGGGCAGATTGGGAACAGGGGATGACAGGGGCCATTCGGCTGGGTCTTTCATCCCCCCTCCGGGCCCCCCAGACCCCGACTCGGCCCTCTGCCTTGGGCCCTAGGCGGCAAGGCCTTTTGAGCCTGTTCAAGAATTTGGGGGCTTTCAGGGACGTGAATAACATTTACGCCTCTATTGTTTTTTGTTTCTCTTAGTTCTCAGTCAGTTTTCTCCCTGTGCATGATGGGAAAAGAGCATAGTGCCTTCTGGCTGCACAGGCAGGCAGCTTTATTCATCCCTGTAGACCACAGCAGAGCCAGGCAGCTCTATTCATCCCTGTAGACCACAGCAGAGCCAGGCAGCTCTATTCATCCCTGTAGACCACAGCAGAGCCAGGCAGCTCTATTCATCCCTGTAGACCACAGCAGAGCCAGGCAGCTCTATTCATCCCTGTAGACCACAGCAGAGCCAGGCAGCTCTATTCATCCCTGTAGACCACAGCGGAGCCAGGCAGCTCTATTCATCCCTGTAGACCACAGCGGAGCCAGGCAGCTCTATTCATCCCTGTAGACCACAGCAGATCCAGGCAGCTTTATTCATCCCTGTAGACCACAGCAGAGCCAGGCAGCTCTATTCATCCCTGTAGACCACAGCAGAGCCAGACAGCTCTATTCATCCCTGTAAAACACAGCAGAGCCAGGCAGCTCTATTCATCCCTGTAGACCACAGCAGAGCCAGGCAGCTCTATTCATCCCTGTAGACCACAGCAGAGCCAGACAGCTCTATTCATCCCTGTAAAACACAGCAGAGCCAGGCAGCTCTTTTCATCCCTGTAGACCACAGCAGAGCCAGGCAGCTCTATTCATCCCTGTAGACCACAGCAGATCCAGGCAGCTTTACTCATCCCTGTAGACCACAGCAGAGCCAGGCAGCTTTACTCATCCCTGTAGACCACAGCAGAGCCAGGCAGCTCTATTCATCCCTGTAGACCACAGCGGAGCCAGGCAGCTCTATTCATCCCTGTAGACCACAGCGGAGCCAGGCAGCTCTATTCATCCCTGTAGACCACAGCAGAGCCAGACAGCTCTATTCATCCCTGTAAAACACAGCAGAGCCAGGCAGCTCTATTCATCCCTGTAGACCACAGCAGATGCAGGCAGCTTTACTCATCCCTGTAGACAACTGTGAGCATGTAGCTGTGTGCAGACAGTATGTACACATGCATCAACATTGAACGTCTCTAAATGAGGTGCATGTGATCTAGGAACAGGGCAACAATGTTTATGAAGTGATCCGATCTGAAGGTTTTTAGTGAACATAAAGCATGTCAGTCAGACTAGCGTAACGTTGGGGCTTCTCTTCTGTAATTTAAATGCTCCTGAGAAGCGTCTATTCCTGTGTTCTGGCCGTATGGTGAGCTGGCTGTGCCACAAAGGACAAAGCTGCGCCTCCGCCAAAGCTGCAATTTCTGCACCCACCTCATCTCGTCGGTAATCGAGGGCGGACATGTTCAGTATCATTAAACACCAGACTCAAACTTTTCAGAAGGCAGATAGGCTGAAGGTTAGACCAGAGGAGAAAGGTTAGACCATGGGAGCATTCAACTGTACATAGAAAAGCCTCGTTATGGATTTTGATTTTTCTGTCATGGAAACAATTATAAAATAGAATTTCCTGTAAATTCACTTTACACTTTTAGTAATGTGGATGTTAAGGGATTAGATGGAGTTTTAAGAGGTTATTTACTTATCCTTGTAATGTCTACAGTCTAGCTTCTGGCTCTTACGTCAGTGCAGTAAATGCATCTAAACCAAATCTAGCTTTGTTTCTCAGCAGTACTGTTTACTACAGTGGTGGAAAAAGTACCCAATTGTCATATTTGAGTAAAAGTAAAGATACCTTAACAGAAAATGACTCAAGTAAAAGCCACCCAGTAAAATATGTCTAAAAGTATTTGATTTTAAATATACTTAAGTATCAAAAGTAAAAGTATAAAACATTTCAAACTCCTTATATTAGTCAAACTAGACGGCACAATTTTCTTGTTTTTTACATTTACGGATAGCCAGGGGCACACTGACATAATTCACAAATTAAGTATTTGTGTTGAGTGAGTCCTCCAGACCAGAGGCAGAAGGGATGAGCAGGGATGTTCTCTGTTTAGTGAGTCCTCCAGACCAGAGGCAGAAGGGATGAGCAGGGATGTTCTCTGTTTAGTGAGTCCTCCAGACCAGAGGCAGAAGGGATGAGCAGGGATGTTCTCTGTTTAGTGAGTCCTCCAGACCAGAGGCAGAAGGGATGAGCAGGGATGTTCTCTGTTTAGTGAGTCCTCCAGACCAGAGGCAGAAGGGATGAGCAGGGATGTTCTCTGTTTAGTGAGTCCTCCAGACCAGAGGCAGAAGTGATGAGCAGGGATGTTCCCTGTTTAGTGAGTCCTCCAGACCAGAGGCAGAAGGGATGAGCAGGGATGTTCTCTGTTTAGTGAGTCCTCCAGACCAGAGGCAGAAGGGATGAGCAGGGATGTTCTCTTGATAAGTCTGTGAATTGGACCATTTTCCCGTCCTGCTAAGCATTCATAATGTAACGAGAACTTGTGGCTGTCAGGGAAAATGTATGGAGTAAAAAGTACATTATTTTCTTGCAGAATGTAGTGAAGTAAAAGTAATCAAAAATATAAATAGTAAAGTACAGATTCCCCCCAAAAACAACATAAGTAGTACTACTAATGAACCCTTTCAAGTTATTTTCCTTTTCCTTGATAGCTTGTTAAGCACAGGTGGTGAACCAGCCAAATGCTTCTAATTGGAGTTCTACACAGTTAGGATGTAGCCTAGTTAGGAAATCCCACAGCTGGGAGAGAAATTCATCTCTTACTGAATAGAGAGTAATCGTGTGATGGGGGAGAAGTGTGTGTGTGTGTTACCTCCATAAAATGTAAAACAGCTTAAATAGGAGAAACACTATACATCTAAATGCATTATCATTTAATATCATGAGTTTTGTTTTTTCCCCCCACAGAGAAGGAGGAGACGGAGGAGTGGAGTGCCTGGTCTCCGTGCTCTGTCACCTGTGGTCATGGAGAGAGGAAAAGGATACGGTCCTGTGGTTACTCCTGCACCCTGACAGAGGCCTCCAAATGTGACATGGAGCCTTGTCCAGACGATGTCAACACTGTGGCTGAAGCTTTCCCCTTCGAGATGGAGAACGGCACTGAACCTTTTGGCACAGGTACGTTGAATACACTTCATCAATTTACACCTGGGAAAAAATATATATATAACAGAACAGAGCAGAACAGAGCAGGGCGGAACAGAGCAGAACAGAACAGAGCAGGGCAGAACAGAACAGAACAGAACAGAGCAGAGCAGAACAGAGCAGGGCAGAACAGAGCAGAGCAGAACAGAGCAGAACAGAACAGAGCAGAACAGAGCAGAGCAGAACAGAGGCAGCTTTATTCATCCCTGTAGACCACAGCAGAACAGAGTAGGACAGGGCAGAACAGAACTGAAAAGAGCAGGGCAGAACAGAGTAGGACAGGGCAGAACAGAACTGAAAAGAGCAGGGCAGAACAGAGTAGGACAGAACAGAGCAGGGCAGAACAGAGCAGAGCAGAACAGAGCAGGGCAGAACAGAGCAGGGCAGAACAGAGCAGAGCAGAACAGAGCAGAGCAGAGCAGGGCAGAACAGAGCAGGGCAGAACAGAGCAGGGCAGAACAGAGCAGAACAGAACAGAGCAGAGCAGAACAGAGCAGAACAGAGGCAGCTTTATTCATCCCTGTAGACCACAGCAGAACAGAGTAGGACAGGGCAGAACAGAACTGAAAAGAGCAGGGCAGAACAGAGTAGGACAGGGCAGAACAGAACTGAAAAGAGCAGGGCAGAACAGAGTAGGACAGGGCAGAACAGAACTGAAAAGAGCAGGGCAGAACAGAACTGAAAAGAGCAGGACAGAACAGAGTAGGACAGAACAGAGCAGGACAGAACAGAGTAGGACAGGGCAGAACAGAACAGAACAGGGCAGAACAGAGCAGAAATAACTATGTAATTAGATGGTAATTGACACAATGGCCTCCCTCTGCTCTCCCTTTAGACGTGGACACCTGTGAGAAGTGGCTGAACTGTAAGAGCAACTTCCTCCAGAGATACCTCAACCAGGTCCTGTTAGAACTACCCAGCTGCCCCTGCACTTACCCCTCGGCCACCGCCGACACCGTGGTCAGCGTCTTCGACGAGGGACACGACCGGACGTTCCGTTGGCGCGACGCCAGCGGCCCTAAAGAACGCCTGGACATCTACAAACCCTCAGCGAGGACTTGCATCCGCTCGGCCCTCTCCGGCGACGTCGCCACGCTCGCCGCCCAGCACTGTTGCTACGACAACCGCGACCATCTGATCACGCGGGGGAAGGGTGCGGGAACGCCCAACCTGATCAGCACAGAGTTCTCACCGGAGCTCCACTTCAAGGTGGACGTGCTGCCCTGGATCCTGTGTAAAGGGGACTGGAGCCATTTCCACGCGCTGCGACCGCCCAACAACGGCCTGGTCTGCCCGGAGAACCCCCACCAGGACGTGTTCATGAACGAGCTGGAGGAGGCCCGGGAGTACTGAGAACGCAGGCAGTTGCCAAAACTACATTACCCAGAATGTGCCAGAACAGTGGGGTCCAATCATAACTTGAGAAAAGAAAGCAGGGATGTTTTGCATTGCATTAAAGTCAATAGGAAGTTTGGGGATTGTGAAGTTGAAGGTGCAAGTTAATCTCAAGTTAGGATTTGGCACATTAAACATCATGCGACCAGGCCCAACAGAAAATAATTGAACTTCATTGAACTGAACAAAAAAAAAAGAGATGCAGTCCTGCCGATGTGTTTTGCATCCAGTAAGATTCCCAGCTCTCTCGATGTCTGTCCACACTCCTGTGTGCATGTAAGCATGACGTTGTCATCTAGCCTGTTGGTGTTGTAGGAGCTCTGTCTGTGTGACTGACCATCAGTGTTGGGGGTAACGCATTACAAAAGTAACATGTTATATAATCAGATTACTTTTATGAGTAATGGAGTAAAGTAACGCGGTACTTTTTCAAATTGGGTAATACATGACATTACCAAAAGTATGTGGACACCTGCTCATCGAACATCTCACTCCAAAATCATTGGCATTAATATGGACTTGGTCCCCCCCTTTGCTGCTATAACAGCCTCTACTCTTCTGGGAAGGCTTTCCACTAGATGTTGGAACATTGCTTCCATTCAGCCACAAGAGCATTAGTGAGGTCGGAAGCTGATGTTGGGCGATTAGGCCTGGCTCACAGTTGGCGTTCCAATTCATCCCACAGGTGTTCAATGGGGTTGACGTCAGGGCTCTGTGCAGGCCAGTCAAGTTCTTCCATACCTATCTCAACAAACCATTTCTGTATGAACCTCGTTTTGTGCATGGGGGCATTGTCATGTTGAAACAGGAAAGGGCCTTCCCCAGAATTGGGCCTTAGACAGAATCGTCTAGAATGTCATTGTATGCTGTAGCGTTAAGATTTCAAATCAAATCAAATGTATTTATAAAGCCCTTCTTACATCAGCTGGTAAACCCCAAACAGCAAGCAATGCAGGTGTAGAAGCACGGTGGCTAGGAAAAACTCCCTAGAAAGGCCAGAACCTAGGAAGAAACCTAGAGAGGAACCAGGCTATGAGGGATGGCCAGTCCTCTACTGACTGTGCCGGGTGGAGATTGTAACAGAACATGGCCAAGATGTTCAAATGTTCATAGATGACCTGCAGGGTCAAATAATAATAATCACAGTGGTTGTCAAGGGTGCAACAGGTCAGCACCTCAGGAATAAATGTCAGTTGGCTTTTCATAGCCGATCATTCAGAGTATCTCTACCGCTCCTGCAGTCTCTAGAGAGTTGAAAACAGCAGGTCTGGCACGTCCGGTGAACAGGTCAGGGTTCCATAGCCGCAGGCAGAACAGTTGAATCTGGAGCAGCAGCACGGCCAGGTGGACTGGGGACAACAAGGAGTCATCAGGCCAGGTAGTCCTGAGGCATGGTCCTAAAGACTTAAAAGGTTGAGACTGAGTCTGCGTCTCTCACATGGGTAGGCAGACCATTCCATAAAAATTTAGCTATATTGGAGAAAGCCCTGCCTCCAGCTGTTTGCTTAGAAATTCTAGGGACAGTTAGGAGGCCTGCGTCTTGTGACCGTAGCGTACGTATGTATGGCAGGACCAAATCAGAGAGAGAGATAGGTAGGAGCAAGCCCATGTAATGCTTTGTAGGTTAGCAGTAAAACCTTGAAATCAGCCCTTGCCTTGACAGGAAGCCAGTGTAGATCACATTTTTTGGTTCTAGTCAGGATTCTTGCAGCCGTGTTTAGCACTAACAGAAGTTTATTTAGTGCTTTATCCGGGTAGCCGGAAAGTAGAGCATTGCAGTAGTCTAACCTAGAAGTAACAAAAGGATACATTTTTCTGCATCATTTTTGAACAGAAAGTTTCTGATTTTTGCAATGTTACATAGATGGAAAAAAGCTGTACTTGAAACAGTCTTGATATGTTCATCAAAAGAGAGATCAGGGTCCAGAGTAACGCCGAGGTCCCTTCACTGGTACTAAGGGGCCTAGCCTGAACCATGAAAAACAGCCACAGACCATTATTCCTCCTCCACCAAACTTTACAGTTGGCACTATACATTGGGGCAGTATGTCAGACTGCCAGATGGTGAACCGTGATTCAATACTCCAGAGAACGTGTTGCCAATGCTCCAGAGTTCAATGGCAGCGAGCTTTACACCACTCCAACCCACGCTTGGCCTTGTGCATTGTGATTTTAGGCTTGTGTGCGGTTGCTCGGCCATGGAAACCCATTTCATTTAGCTCCTGACGAACAGTTATTGTGCTGATGTTGCTTCCAGAGGCAGTTTGGAACTCGGTAGTGAATGTTACAACCGAGGACAAACAATTTATAAACGCTATGCGCTTCAGCACTTGGTGGTCCTGTCTGTGAGCTTTCACTTTGCAGCTGAGCCATTGTTGCTCCTAGACCACTTCACAATAACAGCTCTTACAGTTGACCGGGGCAGCTCTAGCAGGGAAGAAATTTGATGAACTGACTTGTTGGAAAGGTGGCATCCTTTGATGGTCCCACGTTGAAAGTCACTGAGCTCTTCAGTAACGCCATTCTACTGCCAATGTTTGTCTATGGAGATTTTAGACACCTGTCAGTAAGTGCTGCAATAGCCAAATCCATTCATTTGAAGGGGTGTCCACATACTTCTGTATATATAGTGTATTATTACATTTACTTTGTCAAACAACGCATGCGTTACTTTCAGAATCACATCTCTACAGGCCACGTGTTTCCGTGATCCGATCTCGAGTCGTTTCCTCATTTAGTTGTCGAGCAGCGGAGAAGCCTGTTTGTCGAAATGTCATGACAACTGCTGTCCATAGAAACGCCCTTAGAGGGCTGTTTTCCCGTCTACTGGCAGGTGTGTCCTCTATACATCATTATGGGTCCGTGTAGCCTACTTGCGCTCTATAACCATAACTGGCGGCTCGAGAGAAAGATTTTCAATGAAATGATAGAGACGTTTGTAGAGACGTTTGGCTGACAGTCTACATGGCTAATTAAGTAGCCCACATGATAGCACAGCACCTTTAGACTAGCTTTAGACTAAAGCAGCTCCAACCTGAGTTAGTAAGTAGCCTATTTTTGGTAGCGTGAGCAGCTCGCCTTTCTCCCTTCGAAAGTCCAACTAATTGTGAGATTGAGATTTTTTTAATGAAGGTAACACAAAGTAATATTGTAACGGAACGTGTTACTTTTGTTAAATGTAACTAGTAATACAACCTTTTCGAGTAACAGATCCCAACACTGCTGAACAGAGCAACATAAGTATGGTTAACGTACTTCCTTGTATGATTTTGCTATGTGAGATGTTTGATACTGTGGTAAATCTTATTTTGAAGAGGGGAATGGTGAGACGGAACATGTCTTGGCCAATTGAAAAGTCTTAACGATGCTGCTAAGAGAATATACTTCAGATGTGATAGGGACTGGCGAGGAATCTACATATCGTTGCACTAACGTGCATGAATTTGAGCGATTCTTCTTTAAAATATATATTTATGGCTGAGGAGAGAATTGGGTCTAAAGATCTTGACAAACAAGAACAACAACCTCCAGCAATTCATGGTAATTCATGATAACATGCATACCAGATGTTCTTACAAGGTGGCGTGATCTGGTCTGGACTGAATTTATGATCCACAGTCTCAACAATGACAGCTTGATAACCTTCAATCATGTATGTTTCTACAGTTTTCTCAGTCGAACTCAAGTTGTTAGAGAATATAGTCAATTTTTACATGTACCTCAACAGTGGAGAAGTATCGGGACCCAGTGGTTCAGAATGCTCATTCACATAAATGGTACATGTTAGGGAAATGGAAACTGCAGAGGAAAATGGGTAGTGGATAAATACACATAAAATTACCCTCTTTGTGCGTTATTTGGCATGTAGTCTTTCAATTAATGTAATTACATTTAAATAGCTTTTTGCGTTGCTGTGTTGTATTGGCAAAGGCTTCATTATAGAGGGAACACCTATAGTCTTAATGTTTACGCTCCAAACCTTTATCGGGAAATCTAGTTTTGGAATGACATGTAAAGAAGGCCTTTTATTTAATGTATAAAAACCACAAACGATGGTGTGTAAGCATATATACCCACGTTTATATATTATAATTGTGAAGGGATGACTTGGCAGAAATGCTGCATTGTTTATTTGTAAAGTATGTTATCATGTGAGTTTGTGTTTAAAAGCATGGTTGATCTTTTGTGATTTCCTAAACTAGTGTTACTACTGCATTGTACAGTATTTATTGTCCGTTTTCTAAAACCCACATGGTGCACTATTACGGACTAAGGTTGCAAAAAAATCGGACAACTTTCCCAGGTTTCTCTGAAATGCTGAACATTTCTGGAATCAGAAATGCTGCGAGAGGAATCATCCAACCTGGAATTCTTCAACCGGGATTTTCAGGAATTCAGGAAGTTTCAGGAATGTTGCAACTCTACTACGGACAGACACTGGCGCCACGGTGACGTCGGCACGACAGGACCACTCCCAACAGTGACTATATCAAGTGTCTGTATATCCTTTGATATTTTTTATTGTATTTCAGTGAAAAAATGTCGTGACAAATACAACGATTAATATAAAGCCATTTTCTGGCTCGTTTGAAGGTGTCCTTATGTAACGGATGTGAAACGGCTAGCTAGTTAGCGGTGGTGCAGCGCTAAATAGCGTTTCAATCGGTGACGTCACTTGCTCTGAGACCTTGAAGTAGTGGTTCCCCTTGCTCTGCAAGGGCCGCGGTTGTTGTGGAGCGATGGGTAACAATGCTTTGTTGGTGACTGTTGTTGATGTGTGCAGAGGGTCTCTGGTTTGCGCCCAGGTATGGGCGAGGGGACGGTCTGAAGTTACACTTATTCAGTCCAGTTTACACACATTGATGTCAAATCAAAGTGTGTTTGTCACATGAACAAAATGCAGTTCAGAACAAAATGTAAAGTAGCAAAACGATTAGTGTACAATGTTCTGTTTCTCTGTGTGGCTGACTTCACCTCAACTCCCACTAGGCCTCTACTCATCCACTACATTACAAAAACACAACAGGAAACACATTAGCGAACTTTGACAGGCCTGTGTTTTTACTCAGAGTAGCATCATTACCAAATGTAATGTTTTCACAAGAACCTGATCAGTGAAGGACGCCCTCGGTATCTCTCTCAGGGTTCCAGCTAGACAGCCAAGGAGAGAAGCCGACTTTGTTTTTCCATTTGATGTACCAGGACCGCTGACTGATCTTACAAAGCTGAACCCATAGAGATGCTGCTGAACCCATAGAGATGCTGCTGAACCCATAGAGATGCTGCTGAACCCATAGAGATGCTGCTGAACCCATAGAGATGCTGACCCATAGAGATTGAATGATCCCCAGCTTTAGCACGTGTAGAGCAGCAATCTGCTTTCAATTGGAGACAAAACAGACTGAAACTTCCTCCATATTAGAACAGGCAGAATGTTTTTTTGACGTGTTTATTTCCCGGAGCGAGCTCCTCTATCTCCAGTGTTGGATGCAAACAGAGGGATTGGATCAAAGAGGAACTTGTCTGTGGATGTTGATTTTGTTAGGAAGGGGGGGGGGGGGGGGGGTGGGGGGGGAATTGGAAAATTATGGAGTAGAACATTGAGATGAGATCTACACTGGAGACAAGGTTTCTTTGAAAATAAAAGTTCATTCTGGGACACATTAGAAGCTTCAGATGTGTATCAGTCAAGCTTATGAACTTCATTGACAAGTTCAATTTGACAGTGTGTTTCTCAAGTGTAGAATCACTGATGTGTATCCCTCAAAAGGTAGTCGGAATTTGTGACGTCATCACTGTGTGGATTAATAGGAATCTGGATTTATCTTTGCACCCCGATTCAATCACACATGGATATAATGTGTAATTTTACTAGAATTTTACTCGTGTGTTCAAACTGCTTACATTATTAGATTAGCTTAAACACCATGGATCAACAGGATTCGGATGTTGACTCAATTGTCTTCATCAACGGTGTTCTACAGATGACATCAATTTGTTTTTACAGTTCAACACAGATTTGGAGAACCCGGCAGAACTAACACTCTTAGACATACATTCTTACCTATTAGTTACTATAGAAATCACAGGGACTCAGCTCTCGGTCTTAATTCAGGGCATTATCAACTGGCAGGGATGCACACGGCAAACCTATAACCATGATAGTGTTGTGGAAGCAAGATGCTACAGGTTGGGAAGGAAACATCACATCTCCATTGATTCATGATTCTATGGTTCACAAACAGCATCAAGGCCATCAATCTGTTTTCACGGTTGTTCTACTGTATAATCATGTCTGTCCATATACCCTCACAGGCAGTGGTGTAAAGTACTTAAGCAAAAATACTTTAAAGTACTATTTAGTAGTTTTTGGGGGTATCTGTACTTTATCATTTATATTTTGAACTGTTTATGACCTGTACTTCACTACATTCCTAAAGGAAATAATGTACCTTTTAGATAGAAACTGTCTCTGAGCCTGTCGGTATCAGACCTCATGCTCCGATACCATCTGCCCGACGGTTAAGGTAGAGAACAGCTCGTGGCCGGGGTGTATGGGGGTCCTTGATGATACCGTTTCCAGTGATGTCCTGGATGGGGGGGGGGAGACGTTTCCAGTGATGTCCTGGATGGGGGGGGGGGGGGGGGGGGGGCGGTACCAGTGATGCCCTGGATTGGGGGGGGGCACAATTTCGGCGATGTCCTGGATGGGGGGGGCATGGTTCCGGCGATGTCCTGGATGGGTGAAGGGGGGGCACGGTACCAGTGATGCCCTGGATTGGGGGGGGGGCACGATTCCAGTGATGTCCTGGATGGGGGGGGGGGGGGGCACGGTACCAGTGATGCCCTGGATTGGGGGGGGCACGATTCCAGTGATGTCCTGGAGGTACGGGTCCTGGATGGGGGGAGGTACGGTTCCGGCAATGTCCTGGATGGGGGGAGGTACGGTTCCGGCGATGTCCTGGATAGGGGGGGGGGCACCAGTGATGTCCTGGATAGGGGGGGGCACCAGTGATGTCCTGGATGGGATGGTGGAGCGGTAGTATTTGGAGAGGACCCGAGGTGGCATGCCGAGTAGAGATGCTGTTTTACCCTCTCGACAAGAGTGGTGATGTTGTCGGTGCACAACTAGGGTCAGAACTTAACTTGTGACGCTCTATTGATGTGGATTGGGGCATGTCCCCCCCTGCTTTCTGTTTGACATTGACGGAGAGGTTGTTGTTATGACACCACTATGACAGTTCACTTACCTCCTCCCTATAGGCTGACTCATCATTGTTGGTTATCAGGCCTACAACCATGGTGTCGTCACCAACCCTGTATTAAGAGTCCATGTGGAGGGGTTGTTGCCAATCCTCAGCCTGTGGTCTGCCCTTCAGGAAGTTCAGGATCCCGTTACAGAGGGTGGTATCCAGACCCAGGGCTCTGAGCTTGGAGGGAACAATAGTGTTGAATGCTGAACTGTAGTCAATGAACAGCATTCTCACATAGGTGTTCCTCTTGTCCAGATGTGTTACGACCGTGTGATGGAAATGGCATCTTCCATGGTTCTGTTGGAGCGGTAGGCTAATTTGATTGGGTCTGAGAAGATAGCGGAGAATATGCCTGCAAGCTGGTCAGCACACACTCTGGGTGCCAGCGGCTTCGTGAGTATTCACTCTTTTGAGCGTTTTCCTCACATAAGCATTGGATAGCGAAAGCACCTAGACGTCAAGAGCAGCGGGAGTCTTCCTGAATGGCTCAGTATTGTCTGCCTTCGAAGCGAGCACAGAATGTGTTAAGTTTGGCTGGGAGGAAGGCTTCAGTGGGCACCACACAGCTGCATTTGTATTGTTTGGGTGTGATCGTCTGTAGTCCTTGCCACATGCGACGCATGTCTGAGTTGTCGAACAAGATAAAAACTAGACGAAAAGAGCCACCTACAATTCCCCACACGACAGCTTCTTGCATTGTTGCCATTCAGAATCGTAACAAAGCATGGCTTCTGGCCCCATCGAAGCGGGCGCATCTACAGTGAGTTGTACAGTTCTAAATTGACTACAAATTAGTTCTGTGTGGAATGCATCTAGACAGATCGTGAACACATTTGTTCTCAGAATAATAGATAAATAGCCACAGATGTTAAGACAGAACAGAGGAGGGGAGGGGTGGGGGGGGGGTATTTCAAAAATAATCAGCTCAAGGAAAGAACAAAAAAGACTGGAGACATTTTTGGGACGGACTAACAATGTTAAATAGGATATGTTGAATCATACAGGTAGGTGTTTTTTCAATGAGAGATGCATATATTTGCTTAACTCAACAATGAGAAGGATATACACACACACAATCATTTGTTCTATCATTTTCAATAGAAATACAGGTGTTGGTGTTAGTCATAGTGATAGATACATTTAATAGTGTGTGTAACAAATAAAACAGAATAAATGAGATGAGATGTCTTCTTTAAGATACAAACAGGTTGTAAGTCATTTAATGGTATTCATTCTGTAAAGACTTTCCGATAGATGACATTACACATCGTGCGTATGTGTATAGACCTTGGCCAAAAGACAAATCTAACCTAGAGCTTGATACAAACAAAGACAGATTTAATCTCAGCACCGTTTCCAACAGCACGGTTTAACACACACCATTGCTTCAAAAACCTCAAATGGTTTATCTTTCAACCCTAACTATCTCCAAACATTGAACTTGCCAAGGCTAAAAGCCTACTGATAACATACAGGATTTATACAGCCGCGTACATAGTAGGTCAGTTCACAAATCTCTCCCATTGCTGGTTAAACAATGTCATTTTACATCAAAGAACTTTTTAATCTTTTCATTTTAAAAACACATTTGCTTTAAAAAAAAAATGGGCCAGTGATTAATGACATATGAAGCTAAATGTTATTTGCTTTGTAGAAATGTAAAAAGCTTTCCTGAGATCATGTTGCTGGATATGAGCAATCACATCCTGTCTCAATAGAGATGGGAACAGGATACGGAGCAGGCATCCCAAATTGTGCCCCATTGCCTTTATAGTGCACTACTTTTGACTAAGGCTGTGGTTAAAAGTAGTACACTATAGGAAAAAAGAGTGCCATTCGGGACCAAGAGAGACTAACTACATGGGCCCACCCAGCTTGAACTAAATACAATGCAGAATCAACAAGGTTTCAGTTTTACTGTTAAACAAATTCTAGACACTTTAAAATGTCAAGAGATAGTTTAAAAGGAGCTTGTAGTGGTGGAATGATCACAGTGCTAGCCTCAGTTCTGTTCGATACATTTCTACACTCACACACCTCAACTACAAACCGGATATTTGACTTATCACAATATTACACTTGAAATGACCCATAGGTTGTCCCATTGAAAATCAAATATATAATTTACACAAATAAAATAAATATACAAGCCAGCCAAAACAAAATCAGCTAATTCTGGAATGCCATATCAGATAAGAAGAATCATTGTGAGACAGTCGGCGGTAAAAAGACGCTTCCTTCAAACCAAGCATTCGTTAGCCAGCCGTAAAGCCTGTCGTTAGCCAGCCGTTAAGTCTGCCGTTAGCCAGCCGTAAAGCCTGCCGTTAGCCAGCCGTAAAGCCTGTCGTTAGCCAGCCGTAAAGCCAGCCGTTAGCCAGCCGTAAAGCCTGTCGTTAGCCAGCCGTAAAGCCTGTCGTTAGCCAGCCGTAAAGCCTGTCGTTAGCCAGCCGTAAAGCCTGTCGTTAGCCAGCCGTAAAGCCTGTCGTTAGCCAGCCGTAAAGCCTGTCGTTAGCCAGCCGTAAAGCCTGTCGTTAGCCAGCCGTAAAGCCTGTCGTTAGCCAGCCGTAAAGCCAGCCGTTAGCCAGCCGTAAAGCCAGCCGTTAGCCAGCCGTAAAGCCTGTCGTTAGCCAGCCGTAAAGCCTGTCGTTAGCCAGCCGTAAAGCCTGTCGTTAGCCAGCCGTAAAGCCTGTCGTTTCAGTGAGGTTACATCATCTTTGCATTTCCAATGCCCATCAGTAGTACTAGCACTGAAGACATGTCAGTTATTAAAAACACACGTACATAGGTACTCTGGAACAGGGTTGGGGGTCAATTCCATTACAAATCAAGTCAATTCAGGAGGTCAATTCTAATAGTTTTCTGAATTTTCTGAATAAACATTTCCAAACTGAAATTCCATGAAATGTAACTTCCTGAAATGGCTGACTTTAAATGGAATTTAGAAGAACTGCTGTAGAACATAGAGCTGCAACCCACAGAGATACTATATTAGAAACATCTTCCCCAAAACAAGGCAGATTGAAATACTATAGGGAATTTGCAATAAATAGAAAAACGTCCTGTATTAAACCTATTTTGTGCATTATACATAGCTCATAAGGCATTATAATGCAATATTCATAGCTCATAAGGCATTATAATGCAATATACATAAGGCATTATAATGCAATATACATAAGGCATTATAATGCAATATACATAGCTCATAAGGCATTATAATGCAATATACATAGCTCATAAGGCATTATAATGCAATATACATAGCTCATAAGGCATTATAATGCAATATACATAGCTCATAAGGCATTATAATGCAATATACATAGCTCATAAGGCATTATAATGCAATATACATAGCTCATAAGGCATTATAATGCATTATACATAGCTCATAAGGCATTATACATAGATCATAAGGCATTATAATGCATAGCTCATAAGGCATTATGGATGCACTTATAATACCTTATAAAGAGGGTATCCATAGGAAGTGTTTTCCGAATAAGGACATATCTGTACATCAGAGAAGCATGGTTAGGATGCAGCATGGTCATACGTACAGATAGACAGTGTGGTTACATTACACCCAGCGTGTCATTGTTCAGGAAGAAGACATCAGCGCTGGGTTGTTTAATAATAGTATAAGCACTTAGGTTTAGATATACCGTTAGATATTCACATGACATGTGTCTTCAGTAACGGGCAGTTTCCCGCACACAGATGAAGGCAAGAATCTCCATTGAAATATATGTATTTTCTATTCCAGGAAGCCGATCCTAAGAAACACACAACACGACCTGGCTCTTATTTATCCTATAGCAGTATTAGAGCATCTTCATTCATGGATACGTTAAAGACTCTGTTTAAGACATATGAGTTCAAGTTATTCCAGCACAGGTGTAAAGAACACTAAATATTAAAGGCTGAAAAAGATGATAGAAAATAAAAAAAAACATTCACCACATGGTCGGCTCTTCAAAGGGATCCCCCCCCTACTATTCTAAATATCTCAACAGATCTTTTTGGAACAAAGTCGTGTTCATTAGGCACAAAATGGAACAAAAACTAACTGAAACTGGGAGGGACTACCAGGGCTTGTCCAATAAGAAATGCTTGTTTTGGCAGAGACGTGCCCTAATGAACATGAGCCAGGTGTGATACGTAGATTACAGAGAGAGCTAGGACTACTCATGGAAAGCAGCTCTGTGATTGGTGACTAGCTACGATGTTAAGTCAAAGAAGATGTTCACATGTTAATTTACAGTATAAACAGTAGATAATGTACAATACATATATTTGGTTAGAGAAAGGACCCAATGACAATATTCAAGTATAAAACACTGATTAGAGTGGAAAGGTTTAAGTTAAATAAAATAAAAAGGTTGACACTTGATGTACCCCATGTGATATGAAGGCCTATATTTAGGTGGGGATGGGGTATTTTACCCATATCAACAGTGCTCTACTAACGTAAGGAATGATAGATATTATTTATTTACTTTGTCTGTTACATAACTCCTGCCAGTAACCAACCATTGGTATAACCAAACAAGTGGTACTGTATATTTTAATATGAAAACCTATCTTAAAAGCTGAAAATACATGTAAGAACCGCAGCAGGTAGCCTATTGGTTTAAAGTGTTGGGCCTGTAAGCTAAAAAGGTAGCTGGTTCGAATCCCTGAGCCGAATCAGTGAAAAAGCTGTCAATGTGCCGTTGAGCAAGGTGCTCCAGTAAGTGGCTCTGGATAAGAGAGTCTTCGAAATTACTACAATGTCAATGTAATCTTGTTATTATTGCATTGGAAGACCCCATAATGCACAAAGACATATTTAAGACTCAACATTAAGGTACAAACTCAAAAAAAAAAAATGAAGTCACAATAAGTTAAGATGCATTATGAAAACCCTCTGGGCACATGGTGACTGTTCAGACCTGGTGAAGTTTCACTTAGGTACAGATCTAGGATCAGCTTTCCATCCCCCAATCCTAACAACAACTATTAGTGAGGAAAAATACTAAACTGACAAGATCAGCATCTAGAGGCAACTTGACCCTACACCAGTGTAGGCAATTTCAGTTAGTTACATGACAGAAGGCTTGATGTGGCTGGGCTCCTGGAGCAGACTCTCCTCAGAGGACCATGAACCCAGGGAGGAGGGGAGATGAGGACGTCTCTGGTGTCTAGAATACTTCAGCTGTAATATATCTCCTACCTCACTGATGGCCTCCAACGCCTGGGGAGAAGACAGGAGAGAAGATTAAACAACAAGTGGAGAAATGAGAAGCTACTCAACATCAACATGAAAGAGAGAGAGAGCTGGATGGATTCCATTTGGTCTCAGAAGCAGGATCCTCTACTGTGGAGAAATGAGAAGCTATACAACATCAAGATCAACAGCAGAATGTTGAGCATAAGAAGCAGGAGCATTTCCTGCTGACCCAGGAGATTGAGATGGGGGGGGGGGGGTTTCTTACAGCATTGTGAGGGTTGCTGAACCCTGAAATTCACCTGATCAAACTGTTAATGAAGATAAATGGGGGCCATTTGCGTAAGGGTGAACAAAGAATACACAACTAGAGCTAAAACTACACCACTTACCCCAGGAGACTTTATCTGCCCTGCAATACCATCGGTCCGCAACCCCCTTGGAAACAATCTATCTTCCTCCACTTTCTTTGTTTCATACCTTCTCTGAACTTTGTAAAGAGAGGAAAAAGTGTCTGTTGACCCACTCATCAAAAAGATGGACTGTCCTAGGTCAGACAACACTCCTTAAATAAAAGTGTCTGAGCTCGCTGATCCACCATAGTAAATGGCCTGTGCTGTCATCCTTCCAGGTCTCCCACCCACACCTGGGTTCAAACAATAGGTGTTCTCCCAAAACATGTTGTAGACGTGATTGAACCTGCCTGGGTGTACCAGACGGGCGGGGTTGGTAATTATGGGACGATTGTTGGTTCCATTGCGCCAGGCAAACTCTATTGAACCCAGTTTAAGTATTTGAAAGGAAAATATTTTCTGAACCCTCTCACCCTCTAATAAAGCACATATATCTAATAAAGCACATATATCTAATAAAGCACATATATCTAATAAAGCACATATATCTAATAAAGCACATATATCTAATAAAGCACATATATCTAATAAAGCACATATATCTAATAAAGCACATATATCTAATAAAGCACATATATCTAATAAAGCACATATATCTAATAAAGCACATATATCTAATAAAGCACATATATCTAATAAAGCACATATATCTAATAAAGCACATATATCTAATAAAGCACATATATCTAATAAAGCACATATATCTAATAAAGCACATATATCTAATAAAGCACATATATCTAATAAAGCACATATATCTAATAAAGCACATATATCTAATAAAGCACATATATCTAATAAAGCACATATATCTAATAAAGCACATATATCTAATAAAGCACATATATCTAATAAAGCACATATATCTAATAAAGCACATATATCTAATAAAGCACATATTGAAATGCCTTTCCTGTCTTCCACGCCAGCAGCACATCAGCCATGAAAGTCAGAAGCCAGGCTCGACTGACTCAACACTGGGGAAGTGTCAGTCAGTCAGTCCCACCGCTTTGAAGAGATGTGGAGGGATTCTTTCAGCTATTAAAAGGGATGACGCTGTCTTCACCATACAATCTAACCACTGATATACAACTTATATTCAACGTTCCCATCAATTGAACTGGACCCAATTCTAGGACCACAGAGACTTGAGGTGCATCTCAATACTAAAATGCAGTTTCTTCTCCTTCCATCCCATACTAACATCTCAGAGACTTGAATAGAATATAACTAGTGATGAACACAAACCCTATTGAGTGAGAGAGACAAAATATCCTATTGAGTGAGTGACAGACAGACAAGATGCAGGATAGAGAGGACGCCATGGGGGGGACGCCATGACTCTAGTCCGTGATTGGTTGTCTCACCGTGTCCAAAATATCTCTGGTGTGGGCAGCAGACACACAGAACCTGGCCCTGGACTCTATGATGGGCGTTGCCGGAAAGCCAACCACCACCGTCCCAATGTTCCTCTTCAACATCTCCCTACCGAACGCCCTGAGAGAAAACCAATCACAGAGCAGGGTTAGAGAACATGTGACCAATGTGTGAACAATCTGCTTATTCTGTGACTGACTGAGGAATGCCATATTGATCGTGTCAGAGGAAAGTGAACAGAAACAATCTGACCATGTTCACCGTGGTTATTTAGTCTAAAACTGTGCGAGTTGACCAAGGTGTTACGCGGCGGACTGATAAAACCTAGTCTATCTTGGTGTTTTGTTTGTGTTCTGGTAAACATCTCTAACTAGCCATTACCAGACCTACCCTATCTTGGCGGGCATGTAGAGCATCATGGGTACAACAGGAGAGTCATCGTTGCCATAGATGATGAAGCCCATCTCTCTGAGTTTCCTCCTGAAATACGTAGTGTTCTCTGACAGCTGCCTCAGACGAACCACACCTGGAAACACAATGAAACCATTCTCTATTTAATCCATTAACCTGTAAACCCATTAGTAAAAACCTGTTAAACCATTAGTGATTACAACCATTAACCAGTAAAACAATTAAACAGGTAAACCACACCCTTTAAAGGACTATTGGCCACGCCCTCTATTCCAGACCCTCCCCTTGTCACCTGATGGGTTTTAGTTTGTTACTACTCCATTGTCAATCCCATGAGGAGCTGGCAAGAGAGCAGAACCAGGCTGGCACACGGGCGACCTCTCTTAGGCCTTAGAGCCTAGTACCTGCCTGTTCACTAGGCATGGGTAGTGGGTAGTGGGTGACTTCAGCAACATGAGAAAAAAGCTCCAGTATCTGCCATTTAATTTTGAGACAGAAACATACAGCTTCAAAGGTACCCAAGACACAACAAGTCTGATATTCAATTCACACAGACTTATTTTTTACTTGCGCCTGGGAATTCAGAACCATTCTGCGAGAACTGAAGAGTGATATACGCTGAAAAAAAGGAGGGGGGTATTCTCAGGAGGGATTGTTTCCCACTTGTTTCACATTCCTTTTAAATTGATGTCCTGACTGTTCCCCATCCCATCCAGAGATGAAATATGTAACTGTTCCCCGTCCCATCCAGAGATGAAATATGTAACTGTTCCACATCCCATCCAGAGATGAAATATGTAACTGTTCCCCATCCCATCCAGAGATTAAATATGTAACTGTTCCCCATCCCATCCAGAGATGAAATATGTAACTGTTCCCCATCCCATCCAGAGATGAAATCTGTAATAAACTGTTCCCCATCCCATCCAGAGATGAAATCTGTAATAAATTGTTCCCCATCCCATCCAGAGATGAAATCTGTAATAAACTGTTCCCCATCCCATCCAGAGATGAAATCTGTAATAAATTGTTCCCCATCCCATCCAGAGATGAAATCTGTAATAAACTGTTCCCCATCCCATCCAGAGATGAAATCTGTAATAAATTGTTCCCCATCCCATCCAGAGATGAAATCTGTAATAAACTGTTCCCCATCCCATCCAGAGATTAAATATGTAACTGTTCCCCATCCCATCCAGAGATGAAATCTGTAATAAACTGTTCCCCATCCCATTCAGAGATTAAATATGTAACTGTTCCCCATCCCATCCAGAGATGAAATATGTAACTGTTCCCCGTCCCATCCAGAGATTAAATATGTAATACTGTTCCCCATCCCATCCAGAGATGAAATATGTAACTGTTCCCCGTCCCATCCAGAGATTAAATATGTAACTGTTCCCCATCCCATCCAGAGATGAAATATGTAACTGTTCCCCGTCCCATCCAGAGATGAAATATGCATTTTAGTTGTCTGTCCTATGCATACAATTGACTTTAGCTACAAACCAGAGAAAGTCATTCTGGTTGTGTAATGAGAGTATGATGGGTAACCTTGGCTGAGATCTGAAGACTCGTGTTAGTTCCCCGAGATGTGAAACCCAGTCACTCAACACTATGGCCAAAACATTCAGCCTCACTACCCCTCCTAGCGACCTAGCCTCAACTACCCCTCCTAGCGACCTAGCCTCAACTACCCCTCCTAGCGACCTAGCCTCAACTACCCCTCCTAGCGACCTAGCCTCAACTACCCCTCCTAGCGACCTAGCCTCAACTACCCCTCCTAGCGACCTAGCCTCAACTACCCCTCCTAGCGACCTAGCCTCAACTACCCCTCCTAGCGACCTAGCCTCAACTACCCCTCCTAGCGACCTAGCCTCAACTACCCCTCCTAGCGACCTAGCCTCAACTACCCCTCCTAGCGACCTAGCCTCAACTACCCCCCCTAGCGACCTAGCCTCACTACCTCTCCTAGCGACCTAGCCATGGCAGTAACTTCAAAGGCTTGAATTTCCAACACATATGAGGCTTTGAACAATAAAACTGCCAACATTCCTCTTTCCTGAGAAAACTATCAAGTGATTAGGTCAAGACTGTGAGATCAGCCATTTCCATGTCTTTGTGTCTGTCAGAGACTGGTCTGGACCATTGAGATAGTGGTGCAGAGACATCAGTTCTGTACTACTATGTCCCAATCCACTGGTACAGGATCAGATATGTTTTCATCCTCCAGTTGTTACTGTTAAGTTTGACTATAGGGTAATCTGAGCCGAGATCTGTGGTTTTTTGCAACTATCTAGGTAGGAACAGGAGGAACCTCCCTGTCAGAATAACATAATCCTGGAGTGACCCGGACCCTCGCTGGGTTTAGGCTGTGTCTGTGTATGTGTGTGTGTGTGTTGAGCATAGTGAACTCCTGAGAGAACTCTAATCCACAGTGGCACGTCGCTTTGTACACACACACACACACACACACACACAGACATCTGAAAGCCACGAAGCCATGTGGGGAAAGTCCATACTACCAGTTCACAGGCTTCAATCACTGAGAGCCCTGAGGGAAGCAGGGGACTGACTGGAGGTTTTAACCCAGCCTGGTGCTAACGAGAGGGGGATAGATACACTCTGGATGGGCTGAGCTGGTTCCAGATGTTTTCTGTACAGTGTGTGTAGGAGTGACCGTCAACTCCACAGCACCTGATGACAGCACTCAGGTTGAAGAGAGGAGATTGTGTTCTACAGATGGACCAGACAGGAGACCCAACTTTCACTAGTTTTTAAGTACAGGTCAACCAGAGGACTCAACAGCTATGGAATTTTATATTCGTATTAAGTTTTAATTTGGAAGAATCCACACACAGCTAATTGTATTTTAAGTCCATATTTTTTTTATCAATATAAACTGTGTTTTTCCTTCAGTTTTTCTGTGAGCAAGAATCAATTAATTTAATCAGAAGTCAGTAATGCTTTCCAGGTCTGTACTGTCACCTTGTGGTTACTGGTGGTAATGGCACTGTGCTGTACCAGGCACAGCCTAACCCAAGTGAAAACCTTGTGTATAGATAGCCATCATCATCAACCCTTTGGAGCAGATTCAACTCCTGATGATTAAGTATTGATGATGGAATCAGGTTTTACAGGGTCAGTGCCAATACCGTAGTTAATGTTCAGCAGTAGTTGATACAGCGCATTCGGAAAGTATTCAGACCCCTTGACTTATTCCACATTTTGTTACGTTACAGCCTTGTTCTAAAATTGATTAAACCCCCCCCAGACCAATCTACACACAATACCCTATAATGACAAAGCAAAAACAGATGGACATTTTTTTCAAGCTCTGTCAGGTTGGATGGGGAGCGTCACTGCACAGCTATTTTCAGGTCTCTCCAGAGATCTTCGATCGGGTTCAAGTCTGGACTCTGGCTGGGCCACTCAAGGATATTCAGATACTTGTCCCGAAGCCACTCCTGCATTGCCTTGCTGTGTGCTTAGGGTTGTTGTCCTGTTGGAAGGTTAACCTTCACCCCAGTCTGAGGCTCTGAGCGCTCTGAAGCAGGTTTTCATCAA
The DNA here is from genome assembly GCF_057628025.1 of Oncorhynchus mykiss. Lineage (NCBI taxonomy): Eukaryota > Metazoa > Chordata > Actinopteri > Salmoniformes > Salmonidae > Oncorhynchus > Oncorhynchus mykiss. Next base: position 86,426,880 of record NC_143025.1, on the reverse strand, counting down.
GGATCTCTCTGCACTTTTCTCTGTTCATCTTTCCCTCGATCCTGACTGATCTCCGAGTCCCTGCCACTGAAAAATATCCCCACTGCATGATGCTGCCACCACCATGCTTCACCGTAGGGATGGTGCCAGGTTTCCTCCAGATGTGACGCTTGGCATTCAGGCCAAAGATTTCAATCTTGGTTTCATCAGACCAGAGAATCTTGTTTCTCTTGGTCTGAGAGTCTTTATGTCACAATTGGCAAACTCCAAGTGGGCTGTCATGTGCCTTTTATTGAGGAGTGGCTTCCCTCTGGCCATTCAACCATAAAGGCCTGATTTGTGCTGCAGAGATGGTTGTCCTTCTGGAAGGTTCTCTCATCTCCACAGAGGAACTCTAGAGCTCTGTTAGAGTGACCACTGGGTTCTTGGTCATCTCCCGGACCAAGGCCCTTCTCCCCTGATTGCTCAGTTTGGCCGGGCGGCCAGCTCTAGGAAGAGTCTTGGTGGTTACACACTTCTTCCATTTAAGAATGATGGAGGCCACTGTTCTTGGGCACCTTCAATGCTGTAGAAATGTTTTGGTACCCTTCCCCAGAACTATGCCTCAACACAATCATGGCTTGGTTTTTACTCTGACATGCGCTGTCAACTGTGGGACCTTATATAGACAGGTGTGTGCCTTTTCAAATCATGGCCAATCAATTGAATTTACCACAGGTTGACTCCAATCAAGTTGTAGAAACATCTCAAGGATGATCAATACAAACAGGATTCACCTGAGCTCAATTAAGTCTCGTAGCAAAGGGTCTGAATACTTGTGTAAATAAGGTATTTCTGTTGATTTTTAATAAACTGTTTTCGCTTTGTCATTTCGGGGGATTGTGTGTTGATTGATGAGGATTTAAAATCTATTTTAGAATAAGGCTGTAATGTAACAAAATGTGGAAAAAGTCAAGGGGTCTGAATACTTTCCGAATGCGCTGCATGTGCAGTATACTGAACCAAAATATAATGGAACAATTTCAAATATTTTGCTGAATTAGAGATCATTTAAGGAAATCATTGAATTTAAATACATTCATTTGGCCCTAATCTATGGATTTCACATGACTGGGCAGGGGCACAGCCACGGGTAAAGCCTGGGAGGGCTTAGACCCACCCACTGTGGAGCCAGGCCCAGCCAATCAGAATGAGTTTTTCCCCACAAAAGGGTTTTATTTTAAAACAGAAATACTCCTCAACACCCCTCCCTGACGATCCCTCAGGTGAAGAAGCCGGATGTTGAGGTCCTGGGCTGGCGTGATTACACGTGGTCTGCGGCTGTGAGGTCGGTTGTACGTACTGACAAATTCTCCGAAAATGAAGTTGGAGGAGGCTTATGGTCGAGAAATGGACATTAAATTATCTGGAAACTGCTCTGGTGGACATTCCTGCAGTCAGCATGCCAATTGCAAACTCCCTCAAAACCGAAAACATCTGTGACATTGTGTTTTGTGACAAAACAGCACATTTTAGAGAGGCCTTTTATTTTCCCCAGCACAAGGTGCACCTGTGTAATGATCGTGCTGTTTAAATCAGCTTCTTGATATGTGTTAATGATTGCAGGATTTGGGATAATAACTAGTTCTATTTCAGCTACACAGTGTGTTTCCTCCCAGCTGCAGCTGAGGGAGGCTGGCTGTGTAAACTCACCCAGAGTGGTACCGTCCTCCCCCATGATAATCTTCATAGAAGTGATGATCTGTTGGGACACAGGAGGAGACATGGAGGTGGCGTAGATAGCACTGTGGGAGTGGGACCGCAGGTAGTCTATCAACTCCTACGGGGGAACAGAAGAGACCATTGTCATTCTAATGTAGACAGTATGGGATCTATTCAGAAATTAAACATGCTCCAACTGAGCCATGGAAATCTGGTTTCACTAAGTACTGTGGGAAATGTCTCATATCATTGGGCAATGATGAAACCGGGTTGTCCTGTTGATGACGAAACCGCCACACCGAAACTTTTTCAGTAAACTGTATCAGTAACCATCCCTGAAAACAAAGGCTTCGACTCGTAATATACATGTCATGACTCATGCCAGTGGCGATTATCTGTGTATGAACACCCAGGGCAGTTTCAGTGTTAGAAGGGAGGGAGCCCTGCACCTAGCTCTAGTTTCCAGCACTGATGGCTGCTTCAGAGGTCTTGGCACCCCGTCAAGAGCATTTCTCCTAATCGCAGATCTTTTGGCGTTGCTTAGCCATACTTCCTAGTCTAGTATTCATTCACTTAACGGAATGGGAACATGAGGAAAAAAGCTGGAACTCAGGTTTCTGCCTTTGGAGACAGCCGGCTCACCTTCTTTCCTCCGATATACCCTCCAGCAACACTAAAGCTCTGGGTAAAAACTCCCATAATGACCTCCCCTGCCCTTTAACCTCTATCAGACAGCAGACTCACCTTCTTTCCTCCGATATACCCTCCAGCAGCACCAAAGCTCTTAGTGAACGTTCCCATCATGATGTCAACATCTTTGGGGTCCAGAGCAAAGTAGTCGACCACCCCTCCACCACGAGGTCCTAGTGCCCCGATGCTGTGGGCCTCGTCCAGGTAGAGAAAGGCCTTGTAGCGCTTCTTCAGGGCTATCACCTCAGGCAGACGCACGATGGATCCTTCCATACTGAAGATGGAGAGGATAATGGTGAGACGTGGAGGGAGGAGAGACAGACACACACATACATACATGACATGAACGCACAGCACACACACACTACAAATATTCTGTGGATCAACTGTTGGGTCTGGTAAATGACCACACAGCCGTACTAAGACGTGAACATCTCCCTGCAATCTAAAACAACGTAAACAGTGTGTTTCTTTTTGATCTTCATTTGCTGTGAGAAGTCAGTGACAGTGTTTCTCTAGATCACTCAGGGTGTGTCAGACCGTTCTAACGACACATTTAGTGAACTGATCAGGGACAGGCAGCTTCACCAGATCCACACTGAACAGAACGGATTGGTTGACCTTTACACTAAGTACATGACAAAGAACTGAAGTCGCACTATATTTATGCCCACTTCTACGTAAAGACTAGGCCGTGCCGAGTCTGCGGGGAGCCTTTCTGTACGACTAGGCCGTGCCTGCAGGGAGCCTTTCTGTACGACTAGGCCGTGCCGAGTCTGCGGGGAGCCTTTCTGTACGACTAGGCCGTGCCTGCAGGGAGCCTTTCTGTACGACTAGGCCGTGCCTGCAGGGAGCCTTTCTGTACGACTAGGCCGTGCCTGCAGGGAGACTTTCTGTACGACTAGGCCGTGCCTGCAGGGAGATTTTCTGTACGACTAGGCCGTGCCTGCAGGGAGCCTTTCTGTACGACTAGGCCGTGCCTGCAGGGAGCCTTTCTGTACGACTAGGCCGTGCCGAGTCTGCAGGGAGCCTTTCTGTACGACTAGGCCGTGCCGAGTCTGCAGGGAGCCTTTCTGTACGACTAAGCCGTGCCGAGTCTGCGGGGAGCCTTTCTGTACGACTAGGCCGTGCCGAGTCTGCGGGGAGCCTTTCTGTACGACTAGGCCGTGCCGAGTCTGCGGGGAGCCTTTCTGTACGACTAGGCCGTGCCGAGTCTGCGGGGAGCCTTTCTGTACGACTAGGCCGTGCCGAGTCTGCGGGGAGCCTTTCTGTACGACTAGGCCGTGCCTGCAGGGAGCCTTTCTGTACGACTAGGCCGTGCCGAGTCTGCGGGGAGCATTTCTGTACGACTAGGCCGTGCCGAGTCTGCGGGGAGCCTTTCTGTACGACTAGGCCGTGCCGAGTCTGCGGGGAGCCTTTCTGTACGACTAGGCCGTGCCTGCAGGGAGACTTTCTGTACGACTAGGCCGTGCCTGCAGGGAGACTTTCTGTACGACTAGGCCGTGCCTGCAGGGAGACTTTCTGTACGACTAGGCCGTGCCGAGTCTGCGGGGAGCCTTTCTGTATGACTAGGCCGTGCCTGCAGGGAGACTTTCTGTACGACTAGGCCGTGCCTGCAGGGAGACTTTCTGTACGACTAGGCCGTGCCGAGTCTGCGGGGAGCCTTTCTGTACGACTAGGCCGTGCCGAGTCTGCGGGGAGACTTTCTAAAATGTATTGTGAGCGTCTGATTCAGCTGGGGTTATTTCCATTATTTATTGGAATTCATTAATTAACGTTTAATAAGAAAACTCAGAAAAATAAATGCAGATGATAGCTGTACATGTGATATCATACGATACCTCTTGAAAAGGTACAGTACCTGTATATTCCTTCGACCAGTATGAGGATCTTCTTCCAGGGCCTGCGTGTTCTGGGCTGGCCGTGGACGATGGCGTCTCTCAACAGCTTCTCTAGACTCACCATATCTACAGAGACACACACAGAGCATAGAAAAGGGTCTGAATAATGCAGCCTAAGCACCTGAATGTTTAGACATTGGATCCCAAAGCAAGACAAAAACAAGATGGCTGGCTAACACCGAGTGGCAGCCAGTCTTCGAGTGAAGAAATGTGTTTATCCATCACATCTCCTCCGTCTTGTCAGTCTAAAATAGAATGCCAGAAGGAGCAATGAGAGAAAACAAAAAACACTGGCACGAAATATACAGATTTGCATTACTACCTGAAACCTAACTACAGAGTCACGTCTAACTGGATCGGGAGGAACAGTAGATGGTGTAGAGGAGGCCGGGGATGGACGGTGACATGGCTTACATGTGCTCAGACTCTAATATAAGACAAACAAAACAGCTAGACAGAGATCTGGAAGTTTACTGTAGAGAGCTGGCTGAGGTAATAGATAGATGGTGATCGAACATGGTCGTCTTGGACAACACTAAATGACTCACTGTTGTGCTTGAAGACTCTGATGATGGATCCAGACAGCCGAGCGCCCAGCACCAGAGAGGCATGGTTTAACTCATCACTCAGGATCAAACAGCCCTGGAATTACAACAAAATAATATCATGTATTTACATCGCAATACAAAAACACTGACACACTAAAGTGGTATACAGGACAGTCTCCCTGAATGGGGGGGGGGGGGGTCACAGACGCAGTCTCACAGTCAATGACACCTCAGACATCACACCACAGCCATTGTATAGTTACCACAAGACAAGTTACACAATTCCATCATCTAGTGATTGAACGATTGAGCAGAATGAGTGCATTACGCAATGACGTCATTTCCAAGGAGAGGCGAGGAGGAGGAAGTCTGTCAGGATCATGTGAATGGTCCTTCGCCTCTCCTTAATGTGTACGTCTGTCAAGACAGGAAGTGTCTTGACAACTTTCACGAGGACAACCACGCGCCTGCCAGTCAGAGACTTCTATTTTACTTTTTGTCAAAACAAAACTTAGAGGAAGAGAAGTAAAGGATTATATGAGTCAGAGAGAGTAGGGGGTGGATAGAGAGAGAGGGGCAGTGAGATGGGGGTGGAGAGAGAGAGGGGCGGAGAGATGGGGGTGGAGAGAAATGGGAGTGGGCAGAGAGATGGGAGTGGGCAGAGAGAGAGGGGCGGAGAGATGGGGGTGGAGAGAGAGAGGGGCAGAGAGATGGGGGTGGAGAGAGAGAGAGAGGGGCAGAGAGATGGGAGTGGGCAGAGAGAGGGGTGGGAAGAGAGACGGGTGGTCAGAGAGAGAGAGGGGTCAGAGGGAGAGAGAGGGGTCGGAGGGAGAGAGAGGGGTCGGAGGGAGAGAGAGGGGTCGGAGGGAGAGAGAGGGGTCGGAAGGAGAGAGAGGGGTCGGAGGGAGAGAGAGGGGTCGGAGGGAGAGAGAGGGGTCGGAGGGAGAGAGAGGGGTCGGAGGGAGAGAGAGGGGTCGGAGGGAGAGAGAGGGGTCGGAGGGAGAGAGAGGGGTCGGAGGGAGAGAGAGGGGTCGGAGGGAGAGAGAGGGGTCGGAGGGAGAGAGAGGGGTCGGAGGGAGAGAGAGGGGTCGGAGGGAGAGAGAGGGGTCGGAGAGAGAGAGAGCTTCCTATCCTAATAACTCAAGGCCTTTCAGGCATCATGATGATTCACGACCCGTTTCTCAATGTTTTGAAAACACACTGAGGAAACTAGAGGGTTTTGGAGCGGCGTGAACCCCCATATGGGGAACTTTGAGCAGTTCTGGACTGATTCCGAATGACATGTTAGTGTTGAAAGCGCTCTGTGAACGCCGTAGTGTCCCTTGCCTTATAATGCCAAAAAGCCCCAGCTGTCTGCTCTCTGTTTCCAAGTGTCAGGTTTCAGACCCTACATTTGCATAAGAAGTGACGTGTCACATTTTCTGGCCTATCCAGACAAAGAATCGATTATCTCTTCCTCTGAGCGAGTGAGCTGAGCTTGGGAGAAGGAAAATGAACGGTGACAGTCAAACGAATCCAGCCATTGTGGTTTCATCTCGGTGTGATATGCTCAGCCGGATTTACCTCTTAACTAAATCATTTTGTAGAATTGAAACAAGACCACTTTGTCTGGGTCAGAGAGAGACAAAATCACTTAGTGCTTAAAGCTGAAGTTGTAACGCAGACTCTTCTTGGAGTCTGCAAACATTGAATGGACCCAATCCAAGTCACATAACCGCCCAAACAAATCCACAGACGAGACAATCTATTTTGCACCCCACACTGCCCTTTCACACCTGGACAAAAGGAACACACACCTAAGTGAGAATGCTGTTCATTGACTACAGCTCAGCGTTCAACACCATAGAGCCCTCAAAGCTCATCACTAAGCTAAGGACCCTGGGACTGAACACTTCCTTTTGCAACTGGATTCCCGACTTCCTGATCGGCTGCCCCCAGGTGGTGGGGGTAGGCAACAAAACATCCCCCATGCGGAACCTCAACACGGGGCCCCTTAGTGGTGCGTGCTCAGTCCCCTCCTGTACTCCCTGTTCACCCACGGCCGCGCACAACTCCATTAGGTTGCAGAAGACGGTGGTGGGCCTGATCACCAGTGACGATGAGACAGCCTATAGGGAGGTCAGAGACCTGACAGTGTGGTGCCAGGACAACAACCTCTCCCTCAACCTCAGCAAGACAAATTCGCTGATCGTGGACACCAGGAAACGGAGGGCCGAGCCACGCCCTCATTTAAAATCAAAAAGGCTGTAGTGGAGCAGGTCGAGAGCTTCCAGTTCCTCAATGTCCACACCAATAAGGACATATTATGGTCCCCACACAGCAACCCAGTCGTGAAGAGGAAACAACAACGCTTTTTTCCCCCTCACGAGGCTGAACAGATTCAGCATGGGCCCTCAGATCCTCACAAAGTTCTACAGCTGTACCACTGAGAGCGTCTTGACCGGCTGCATCACTGGCTAGTATGGCAACTGCCTATCCTCCAATCACAAGCCACTACAGAGGATAGTGCATAGTACAGGTTGACACAGGAGTTCAAATCCATTCCTGTCCAGTCTTTCCTGATCACACAACAGTTCTATAACCCCGGAACATTCCTGTCCCTTCCAGATAAAAATAATCACTCCGGTCCCGTGCTCATTTTTGCACGCAGAAATATGTAGACCATTGTGTTTGATTAGGAAGTATTGAAAATAATTTCAGAAATGCAAATTGCGACTGTTATGTGGTCATTTTACCTATATCTTAGTTAAATGCACTGACTGTAGGCCTACGTCTCTGTAATGTAGATTGGTTAAGGCTGAAAGATGAGGACAGACACCCCCAACAGGACTGTCTGCTCAGCACTGCAGAAATCTGTAGCCTACAGCCGAGCACACATTAACAGATCATAAAACCTGAGTGGCAGGACTGCATAAGTCAATCTATGTTCATTTCCCTCCTCACCTCAGACAGCAGGGGTTTTAGTTAAATAAACAAACTACTGGGCCTGATGGTAAAGTTGTTAGGAGCAGAACAGCGATGCGGCTTCAGGCTGCTTGTCCCTCTCTCTGGTTGGCAGCCTATTTGATTAAACCACAGCCTTTTTAACAAGCCCTGTTCTGGTTCCTTTCCTGTTACAGACGACTCCATCAAATGTAGATAAAACGTTGCTCTAATGTTAATGATGGGTCCTTGGCTACAACGTTTCAAATCCTCTACTGAAGGCTTCCTCATTTAGCCTACTGATGCAGGTTGGTATCTGAGGTAGCCTAGTGACGGCGCCGACTGGAGAGAGGCGCGAGAGTGAGCTGATGGAAGGGGTCAGGAATCCCGTGGGACGCCCTGTACATACTTCCTGTAAAACAGCCATGTTATATTCTACTTCCTGTATACAGCCATGTTATATTCTACTCCCTGTATACAGCCATGTTATATTATATACTCCCTGTAAAACAGCCATGTTATATTATATACTCCCTGTAAAACAGCCATGTTATATTATATACTCCCTGTATACAGCCATGTTATATTATATACTCCCTGTAAAACAGCCATGTTATATTATATACTCCCTGTAAAACAGCCATGTTATATTATATACTCCCTGTAAAACAGCCATGTTATATTATATACTCCCTGTAAAACAGCCATGTTATATTATATACTCCCTGTATACAGCCATGTTATATTATATACTCCCTGTATACAGCCATGTTATATTATATACTCCCTGTAAAACAGCCATGTTATATTATATCCTCCCTGTATACAGCCATGTTATATTCTACTCCCTGTATACAGCCATGTAATATTATATACTCCCTGTATACAGCCATGTTATATTATATACTCCCTGTAAAACAGCCATGTTATATTATATACTCCCTGTAAAACAGCCATGTTATATTATATACTCCCTGTAAAACAGCCATGTTATAGTCTACTCCCTGTAAAACAGCCATGTTATATTATATTCTACTCCCTGTATACAGCGATGTTATATTATATACTCCCTGTAAAACAGCCATGTTATATTCTACTCCCTGTATACAGCCATGTTATATTCTATACTCCCTGTAAAACAGCCATGTTATATTATATACTCCCTGTAAAACAGCCATGTTATATTATATCCTCCCTGTAAAACAGCCATGTTATATTATATCCTCCCTGTAAAACAACCATGTTATATTATATACTCCCTGTAAAAACAGCCATGTTATATTATATACTCCCTGTAAAAACAGCCATGTTATATTATATACTCCCTGTAAAACAGCCATGTTATATTATATACTCCCTGTAAAAACAGCCATGTTATATTATATACTCCCTGTATACAGCCATGTTATATTATATACTCCCTGTATACAGCCATGTTATATTATATACTCCCTGTAAAACAGCCATGTTATATTATATACTCCCTGTAAAACAGCCATGTTATATTATATACTCCCTGTAAAACAGCCATGTTATATTATATACTCCCTGTAAAACAGCCATGTTATATTATATACTCCCTGTAAAAACAGCCATGTTATATTATATACTCCCTGTAAAACAGCCATGTTATATTATATACTCCCTGTAAAAACAGCCATGTTATATTATATACTCCCTGTATACAGCCATGTTATATTATATACTCCCTGTATACAGCCATGTTATATTATATACTCCCTGTAAAACAGCCATGTTATATTATATACTCCCTGTAAAAACAGCCATGTTATATTATATACTCCCTGTAAAACAGCCATGTTATATTATATACTCCCTGTAAAACAGCCATGTTATATTATATCCTCCCTGTATACAGCCATGTTATATTCTACTTCCTGTAAACCAGCCATGTTATATTCTACTTCCTGTAAACCAGCCATGTTATATTCTACTTCCTGTAAAACAGCCATGTTATATTATATACTCCCTGTATACAGCCATGTTATATTATATACTCCCTGTATACAGCCATGTTATATTCTACTCCCTGTAAAACAGCCATGTTATATTATATACTCCCTGTAAAACAGCCATGTTATATTATATACTTCCTGTATACAGCCATGTTATATTATATACTCCCTGTAAAAACAGCCATGTTGTATTATATACTCCCTGTAAAAACAGCCATGTTATATTATATACTCCCTGTAAAACAGCCATGTTATATTATATACTCCCTGTAAAACAGCCATGTTATATTATATCCTCCCTGTAAAACAACCATGTTATATTATATACTCCCTGTAAAAACAGCCATGTTATATTATATACTCCCTGTAAAAACAGCCATGTTATATTATATACTCCCTGTAAAAACAGCCATGTTATATTCTACTCCCTGTAAAACAGCCATGTTATATTATATACTCCCTGTAAAAACAGCCATGTTATATTATATACTCCCTGTATACAGCCATGTTATATTATATACTCCCTGTATACAGCCATGTTATATTATATACTCCCTGTAAAACAGCCATGTTATATTATATACTCCCTGTAAAACAGCCATGTTATATTCTACTCCCTGTATACAGCCATGTTATATTATATACTACCTGTATACAGCCATGTTATATTATATACTCCCTGTATACAGCCATGTTATATTATATACTCCCTGTAAAACAGCCATGTTATATTATATACTCCCTGTAAAACAGCCATGTTATATTCTACTCCCTGTATACAGCCATGTTATATTATATACTCCCTGTATACAGCCATGTTATATTATATTATATACTCCTTGTAAAACAGCCATGTTATATTATAAACTTCCTGTATACAGCCATGTTATATTATATACTCCTTGTAAAACAGCCATGTTATATTATATACTCCCTGTATACAGCCATGTTATATTATATACTTCCTGTATACAGCCATGTTATATTATATACTCCTTGTAAAACAGCCATGTTATATTATATACTCCCTGTATACAGCCATGTTATATTATATACTCCCTGTAAAACAGCCATGTTATATTATATACTCCCTGTATACAGCAATGATATATTATATACTCCCTGTAAAACAGCCATGTTATATTATATACTTCCTGTACACATGCCATGTTATATTATATACTTCCTGTATACAGCCATGTTATATTATATACTCCCTGTATACAGCCATGTTATATTCTACTTCCTGTATACAGCCATGTTATATTATATACTTCCTGTATACAGCCATGTTATATTCTACTACCTGTATACAGCCATGTTATATTATATACTCCCTGTAAAAACAGCCATGTTATATTATATCCTCCCTGTAAAACAACCATGTTATATTATATACTCCCTGTAAAACAGCCATGTTATATTATATCCTCCCTGTAAAAACAGCCATGTTATATTCTACTCCCTGTAAAACAGCCATGTTATATTCTACTCCCTGTAAAAACAGCCATGTTATATTATATCCTCCCTGTAAAACAGCCATGTTATATTATATCCTCCCTGTAAAACAGCCATGTTATATTATATCCTCCCTGTAAAACAGCCATGTTCTATTATATACTCCCTGTAAAACAGCCATGTTATATTATATACTCCCTGTAAAACAGCCATGTTATATTATATCCTCCCTGTAAAAACAGCCATGTTATATTCTACTCCCTGTAAAACAGCCATGTTATATTCTACTCCCTGTAAAAACAGCCATGTTATATTATATCCTCCCTGTATACAGCCATGTTATATTCTACTTCCTGTAAAACAGCCATGTTATATTATATACTCCCTGTAAAAACAGCCATGTTATATTATGTACTCCCTGTAAAACAGCCATGTTATATTATATACTCCCTGTAAAACAGCCATGTTATATTATATACTCCCTGTAAAACAGCCATGTTATATTATATACTCCCTGTAAAACAGCCATGTTATATTATATTATACTCCCTGTAAAACAGCCATGTTATATTATATCCTCCCTGTATACAGCCATGTTATATTCTACTCCCTGTAAAACAGCCATGTTATATTATATACTCCCTGTAAAACAGCCATGTTATATTCTACTCCCTGTAAAAACAGCCATGTTATATTATATCCTCCCTGTATACAGCCATGTTATATTCTACTTCCTGTAAAACAGCCATGTTATATTATATACTCCCTGTAAAAACAGCCATGTTATATTATGTACTCCCTGTAAAAACAGCCATGTTATATTATATACTCCCTGTAAAAACAGCCATGTTATATTATATCCTCCCTGTATACAGCCATGTTATATTCTACTTCCTGTAAAACAGCCATGTTATAGTATATACTCCCTGTAAAACAGCCATTTTATATTATATCCTCCCTGTATACAGCCATGTTATATTCTACTCCCTGTAAAACAGCCATGTTATATTATATACTCCCTGTAAAACAGCCATGTTATATTCTACTCCCTGTAAAACAGCCATGTTATATTCTACTCCCTGTAAAACAGCCATGTTATATTATATCCTCCCTGTAAAACAGCCATGTTATATAATATCCTCCCTGTAAAACAGCCATGTTATATTATATCCTCCCTGTAAAACAGCCATGTTATATTATATACTCCCTGTAAAACAGCCATGTTATATTATATCCTCCCTGTAAAACAGCCATGTTATATTATATACTCCCTGTAAAACAGCCATGTTATATTATATACTCCCTGTAAAACAGCCATGTTATAGTATATACTCCCTGTAAAACAGCCATGTTATATTATATCCTCCCTGTAAAACAGCCATGTTATATTATATCCTCCCTGTAAAACAGCCATGTCATATTATATACTCCCTGTAAAACAGCCATGTTATATTCTACTCCCTGTAAAACAGCCATGTTATATTCTACTCCCTGTAAAACAGCCATGTTATATTATATACTCACTGTAAAACAGCCATGTTATATTCTATACTCCCTGTATACAGCCATGTTATATTATATTATACTCCCTGTAAAACAGCCATGTTATATTATATCCTCCCTGTAAAACAGCCATGTTATATTATATACTCCCTGTAAAACAGCCATGTTATATTATATACTCCCTGTAAAACAGCCATGTTATATTATATTCTACTCCCTGTAAAACAGCCATGTTATATTATATTCTACTCCCTGTAAAACAGCCATGTTATATTATATTCTACTCCCTGTAAAACAGCCATGTTATATTATATTCTACTCCCTGTAAAACAGCCATGTTATATTATATTCTACTCCCTGTAAAACAGCCATGTTATATTATATTCTACTCCCTGTAAAACAGCCATGTTATATTATATTCTACTCCCTGTAAAACAGCCATGTTATATTATATTCTACTCCCTGTAAAACAGCCATGTTATATTATATTCTACTCCCTGTAAAACAGCCATGTTATATTATATTCTACTCCCTGTAAAACAGCCATGTTATATTATATACTACTCCCTGTAAAACAGCCATGTTATATTATATCCTCCCTGTAAAACAGCCATGTTATATTATATACTCCCTGTAAAACAGCCATGTTATATTATATACTCCCTGTAAAACAGCCATGTTATATTATATACTCCCTGTAAAACAGCAATGTTATATTATGTACTCCCTGTAAAACAGCCATGTTATATTATATTCTACTCCCTGTAAAACAGCCATGTTATATTATATTCTACTCCCTGTAAAACAGCCATGTTATATTATATTCTACTCCCTGTAAAACAGCCATGTTATATTATGTACTCCCTGTAAAACAGCCATGTTATATTATATTCTACTCCCTGTAAAACAGCCATGTTATATTATATTCTACTCCCTGTAAAACAGCCATGTTATATTATATTCTACTCCCTGTAAAACAGCCATGTTATATTATATTCTACTCCCTGTAAAACAGCCATGTTATATTATATTCTACTCCCTGTAAAACAGCCATGTTATATTATGTACTCCCTGTAAAACAGCCATGTTATATTATATTCTACTCCCTGTAAAACAGCCATGTTATATTATATTCTACTCCCTGTAAAACAGCCATGTTATATTATATTCTACTCCCTGTTAAACAGCCATGTTATATTATATTCTACTCCCTGTAAAACAGCCATGTTATATTATATTCTACTCCCTGTAAAACAGCCATGTTATATTATATAATCCCTGTAAAACAGCCATGTTATATTATATCCTCCCTGTAAAACAGCCATGTTATATTATATCCTCCCTGTAAAACAGCCATGTTATATTCTACTCCCTGTAAAACAGCCATGTTATATTCTACTCCCTGTAAAACAGCCATGTTATATTATATACTCACTGTAAAACAGCCATGTTATATTATATACTCCCTGTATACAGCCATGTTATATTATATTATACTCCCTGTAAAACAGCCATGTTATATTATATCCTCCCTGTAAAACAGCCATGTTATATTATATACTCCCTGTAAAACAGCCATGTTATATTATATACTCCCTGTAAAACAGCCATGTTATATTATATACTCCCTGTAAAACAGCCATGTTATATTATATTCTACTCCCTGTAAAACAGCCATGTTATATTATATTCTACTCCCTGTAAAACAGCCATGTTATATTATATTCTACTCCCTGTAAAACAGCCATGTTATATTATATTCTACTCCCTGTAAAACAGCCATGTTATATTATATTCTACTCCCTGTAAAACAGCCATGTTATATTATATTCTACTCCCTGTAAAACAGCCATGTTATATTATATTCTACTCCCTGTAAAACAGCCATGTTATATTATATTCTACTCCCTGTAAAACAGCCATGTTATATTATGTTCTACTCCCTGTAAAACAGCCATGTTATATTATGTACTCCCTGTAAAACAGCCATGTTATATTATATTCTACTCCCTGTAAAACAGCCATGTTATATTATATTCTACTCCCTGTAAAACAGCCATGTTATATTATATTCTACTCCCTGTAAAACAGCCATGTTATATTATATTCTACTCCCTGTAAAACAGCCATGTTATATTATATTCTACTCCCTGTAAAACAGCCATGTTATATTATATTCTACTCCCTGTTAAACAGCCATGTTATATTATATACTCCCTGTAAAACAGCCATGTTATATTATATTCTACTCCCTGTAAAACAGCCATGTTATATTCTATACTCCCTGTAAAACAGCCATGTTATATTCTATACTCCCTGTAAAACAGCCATGTTATATTCTATACTCCCTGTAAAACAGCCATGTTATATTCTATACTCCCTGTATACAGCCATGTTATATTATATACTCCCTGTAAAACAGCCATGTTATATTATATACTCCCTGTAAAACAGCCATGTTATATTCTATACTCCCTGTAAAAACAGCCATGTTATATTATATACTCCCTGTAAAACAGCCATGTTATATTATATACTCCCTGTATACAGCCATGTTATATTATATACTCCCTGTAAAACAGCCATGTTATATTATATACTCCCTGTAAAACAGCCATGTTATATTATATACTCCCTGTAAAACAGCCATGTTATATTATATACTTCCTGTAAAACAGCCATGTTATATTATATACTCCCTGTAAAACAGCCATGTTATATTATATACTCCCTGTAATACAGCCATGTTATATTATATACTCCCTGTAAAACAGCCATGTTATATTATATACTCCCTGTATACAGCCATGTTATATTATATACTCCCTGTAAAACAGCCATGTTATATTATATACTCCCTGTAAAACAGCCATGTTATATTCTACTCCCTGTAAAACAGCCATGTTATATTCTACTCCCTGTAAAACAGCCATGTTGTATTATATACTCCCTGTAAAACAGCCATGTTATATTATATACTCCCTGTAAAACAGCCATGTTATATTATATACTCCCTGTAAAACAGCCATGTTATATTATATACTCCCTGTAAAACAGCCATGTTATATTATATACTCCCTGTATACAGCCATGTTATATTATATACTCCCTGTAAAACAGCCATGTTATATTCTACTCCCTGTAAAAACAGCCATGTTATATTATATACTCCCTGTAAAACAGCCATGTTATATTATATACTCCCTGTATACAGCCATGTTATATTATATACTCCCTGTAAAACAGCCATGTTATATTCTACTCCCTGTAAAACAGCCATGTTATATTATATACTCCCTGTAAAACAGCCATGTTATATTATATACTCCCTGTAAAACAGCCATGTTATATTATATTATATACTCCCTGTAAAACAGCCATGTTATATTATATTATATACTCCCTGTAAAACAGCCATGTTATATTATATACTCCCTGTAAAAACAGCCATGTTATATTCTACTCCCTGTAAAAACAGCCATGTTATATTATATACTCCCTGTATACAGCCATGTTATATTATATTATACTCCCTGTAAAACAGCCATGTTATATTATATCCTCCCTGTAAAACAGCCATGTTATATTATATACTCCCTGTATACAGCCATGTTATATTATATACTCCCTGTAAAACAGCCATGTTATATTATATTATATACTCCCTGTAAAACAGCCATGTTATATTATATACACCCTGTAAAACAGCCATGTTATATTATATACTCCCTGTAAAACAGCCATGTTATATTATATACTCCCTGTATACAGCCATGTTATATTATATACTCCCTGTAAAACAGCCATGTTATATTATATTATATACTCCCTGTAAAACAGCCATGTTATATTATATACTCCCTGTAAAACAGCCATGTTATATTATATACTCCCTGTAAAACAGCCATGTTATATTATATTCTACTCCCTGTAAAACAGCCATGTTATATTATATACTCCCTGTAAAACAGCCATGTTATATTATATACTCCCTGTAAAACAGCCATGTTATATTATATACTCCCTGTAAAAACAGCCATGTTATATTCTACTCCCTGTAAAACAGCCATGTTATATTATATACTCCCTGTAAAACAGCCATGTTATATTATATTATATACTCCCTGTAAAAACAGCCATGTTATATTCTACTCCCTGTAAAAACAGCCATGTTATATTATATACTCCCTGTATACAGCCATGTTATATTATATTATATACTCCCTGTAAAACAGCCATGTTATATTATATACTCCCTGTAAAAACAGCCATGTTATATTCTACTCCCTGTAAAAACAGCCATGTTATATTATATACTCCCTGTAAAAACAGCCATGTTATATTCTACTCCCTGTAAAAACAGCCATGTTATATTATATACTCCCTGTAAAACAGCCATGTTATATTATATACTCCCTGTAAAACAGCCATGTTATATTATATACTCCCTGTAAAACAGCCATGTTATATTATATACTCCCTGTATACAGCCATGTTATATTATATACTCCCTGTAAAACAGCCATGTTATATTATATACTCCCTGTAAAACAGCCATGTTATATTATATACTCCCTGTAAAACAGCCATGTTATATTATATACTCCCTGTAAAACAGCCATGTTATATTATATACTCCCTGTAAAACAGCCATGTTATATTATATACTCCCTGTAAAACAGCCATGTTATATTATATACTCCCTGTAAAAACAGCCATGTTATATTCTACTCCCTGTAAAACAGCCATGTTATATTATATACTCCCTGTAAAACAGCCATGTTATATTATATTCTACTCCCTGTAAAACAGCCATGTTATATTATATTCTACTCCCTGTAAAACAGCCATGTTATATTATATACTCCCTGTAAAACAGCCATGTTATATTATATTATATACTCCCTGTAAAACAGCCATGTTATATTATATTCTACTCCCTGTAAAACAGCCATGTTATATTATATCCTCCCTGTAAAACAACCATGTTGTATTATATACTCCCTGTATACAGCCATGTTATATTATATACTCCCTGTAAAACAGCCATGTTATATTATGTACTCCCTGTAAAACAGCCATGTTATATTATATTCTACTCCCTGTAAAACAGCCATGTTATATTATATTCTACTCCCTGTAAAACAGCCATGTTATATTATATTCTACTCCCTGTAAAACAGCCATGTTATATTATATTCTACTCCCTGTTAAACAGCCATGTTATATTATATACTCCCTGTAAAACAGCCATGTTATATTATATTCTACTCCCTGTAAAACAGCCATGTTATATTATATAATCCCTGTAAAACAGCCATGTTATATTATATACTCCCTGTAAAACAGCCATGTTATATTATATACTCCCTGTAAAAACAGCCATGTTATATTCTACTCCCTGTAAAACAGCCATGTTATATTATATACTCCCTGTAAAACAGCCATGTTATATTATATTCTACTCCCTGTAAAACAGCCATGTTATATTATATTCTACTCCCTGTAAAACAGCCATGTTATATTATATTATATACTCCCTGTAAAACAGCCATGTTATATTATATACTCCCTGTAAAACAGCCATGTTATATTATATTCTACTCCCTGTAAAACAGCCATGTTATATTATATTCTACTCCCTGTAAAACAGCCATGTTATATTATATTCTACTCCCTGTAAAACAGCCATGTTATATTATATTCTACTCCCTGTTAAACAGCCATGTTATATTATATACTCCCTGTAAAACAGCCATGTTATATTATATTCTACTCCCTGTAAAACAGCCATGTTATATTATATAATCCCTGTAAAACAGCCATGTTATATTATATACTCCCTGTAAAACAGCCATGTTATATTATATACTCCCTGTAAAAACAGCCATGTTATATTCTACTCCCTGTAAAACAGCCATGTTATATTATATACTCCCTGTAAAACAGCCATGTTATATTATATTCTACTCCCTGTAAAACAGCCATGTTATATTATATACTCCCTGTATACAGCCATGTTATATTATATACTCCCTGTATACAGCCATGTTATATTATATACTCCCTGTATACAGCCATGTTATATTATATACTCCCTGTAAAACAGCCATGTTATATTATATACTCCCTGTATACAGCCATGTTATATTATATACTCCCTGTATACAGCCATGTTATATTATATACTCCCTGTATACAGCCATGTTATATTATATTCTACTCCCTGTAAAACAGCCATGTTATATTATATACTCCCTGTAAAACAGCCATGTTATATTATATACTCCCTGTAAAACAGCCATGTTATATTATATACTCCCTGTAAAACAGCCATGTTATATTATATACTCCCTGTAAAACAGCCATGTTATATTATATACTCCCTGTAAAACAGCCATGTTATATTATATACTCCCTGTAAAACAGCCATGTTATATTATATACTACTCCCTGTATACAGCCATGTTATATTATATACTCCCTGTAAAACAGCCATGTTATATTATATACTCCCTGTAAAACAGCCATGTTATATTATATACTCCCTGTAAAACAGCCATGTTATATTATATACTCCCTGTAAAACAGCCATGTTATATTATATACTACTCCCTGTATACAGCCATGTTATATTATATACTCCCTGTAAAACAGCCATGTTATATTATATACTCCCTGTAAAACAGCCATGTTATATTATATACTCCCTGTAAAACAGCCATGTTATATTATATACTCCCTGTAAAACAGCCATGTTATATTATATACTCCCTGTAAAACAGCCATGTTATATTATATTCTACTCCCTGTTAAACAGCCATGTTATATTATATACTCCCTGTAAAACAGCCATGTTATATTATATACTCCCTGTAAAAACAGCCATGTTATATTCTACTCCCTGTAAAACAGCCATGTTATATTATATACTCCCTGTAAAACAGCCATGTTATAGTCTACTCCCTGTAAAACAGCCATGTTATATTATATACTCCCTGTATACAGCCATGTTATATTATATACTCCCTGTAAAACAGCCATGTTATATTATATACTCCCTGTATACAGCCATGTTATATTATATACTCCCTGTAAAACAGCCATGTTATATTATATACTTCCTGTAAAACAGCCATGTTATATTATATACTCCCTGTAAAACAGCCATGTTATATTATATACTCCCTGTAAAACAGCCATGTTATATTATATACTTCCTGTAAAACAGCCATGTTATATTATATACTCCCTGTAAAACAGCCATGTTATATTATATACTCCCTGTAAAACAGCCATGTTATAGTCTACTCCCTGTAAAACAGCCATGTTATATTATATACTCCCTGTATACAGCCATGTTATATTATATACTCCCTGTATACAGCCATGTTATATTATATACTCCCTGTAAAACAGCCATGTTATATTATATACTCCCTGTAAAACAGCCATGTTATATTATATACTCCCTGTAAAACAGCCATGTTATATTATATACTCCCTGTAAAACAGCCATGTTATATTATATACTCCCTGTAAAACAGCCATGTTATATTATATACTCCCTGTAAAACAGCCATGTTATATTATATACTCCCTGTATACAGCCATGTTATATTATATACTCCCTGTAAAACAGCCATGTTATATTATATCCTCCCTGTATACAGCCATGTTATATTATATACCCCCTGTAAAACAGCCATGTTATATTATATACTCCCTGTAAAACAGCCATGTTATATTCCACTCCCTGTATACAGCCATGTTATATTATATACTCCCTGTAAAACAGCCATGTTATATTATATACTCCCTGTAAAACAGCCATGTTATATTATATACTCCCTGTAAAACAGCCATGTTATATTATATACTCCCTGTATACAGCCATGTTATATTATATACTCCCTGTAAAACAGCCATGTTATATTATATCCTCCCTGTATACAGCCATGTTATATTATATACTCCCTGTAAAACAGCCATGTTATATTATATACTCCCTGTAAAAACAGCCATGTTATATTATATACTCCCTGTAAAACAGCCATGTTATATTATATACTCCCTGTATACAGCCATGTTATATTATATACTCCCTGTAAAACAGCCATGTTATATTATATACTCCCTGTAAAAACAGCCATGTTATATTATATACTCCCTGTAAAACAGCCATGTTATATTCTACTCCCTGTAAAACAGCCATGTTATATTATATACTCCCTGTAAAACAGCCATGTTATATTATACTCCCTGTAAAACAGCCATGTTATATTATATACTCCCTGTATACAGCCATGTTATATTCTACTCCCTGTATACAGCCATGTTATATTATATACTCCCTGTAAAACAGCCATGTTATATTATATACTCCCTGTAAAACAGCCATGTTATATTATATACTCCCTGTAAAACAGCCATGTTATATGAACTTAATATTTGTATTCGTTATTCACTGTGTATTTAATGCTTGTGTCACTATTTCTCTGTTTTAATGCATCTTTAATTATACATTGTTAGATAAGGACGCGTAAGTAACCATTTACCTGTTGTTTATGAAGCATGTGAGAAATAAATATATATTGTTATCCCTACCTTTCCAGCCAGAGCCGGAATGTTCATGGAGTTGGTAGCGAAGCCCATCCCAAAGGCCATAGATGACTCCACCCCCAGGAACCTAGCAACCAGCTGTTCCAACTCCTCATGGATGTCCAGGTTACCTGGACACAGCAGGAACAGAAAGATGGAAACAAAAAGGATGTCTTACTTTAACAAGTGTTCGTGTCAACATAAAGTGTGCATGACATCAATACAGATGTACTAAAACTCACTGGGATCCAGCTCAGTTACAGTGATGCTCTAAATCAACATCACTATCCATTTTTAACTCAATACAACAACACAAAGATGCACTACCTCAGAACAACAGCTTCCTTGCACATAAAGGCCTGCACATGAACGACGCATGGAGGACGACTTGACTAGAATGTTAATGTCCAACCTGTCGTTCTATTCCGTGCTCTGTCATTGTGGGGTACATGACAACAGAGGACTTTTTATTTCTTGTTTCCTTTAAAAATGGCAAAACGACTGAAGTAGACGGCACAACCAAGCCCAACAACAGAATGACTGGGCCAGTTTGTCCCCAGAAGGTTGTCTGCAGTGGATATTTTACCAACGTTGTGTATCAGCGCTTCCTTTTAAATAACAGCCATTTAGAAGATAAGTTTATCCATGCGATTTACCAGTCACGTGTGCATACATTTTAGGTACTGGTGGTACCGGGAATCGAACCCACTATCCTGGCGTTGTAAGCAACATGCTCTACCTGCGGTCCACAGAGTGTTTAAAAACAAAACGTCCCTCGTCCCCAACAAGAAGGTGATTATATATCCATGTCTTACCCATCTCATAGCGGGTGCTACCCACTCCAACGCCATAGTGGTGGGTGGACTCTGTGGCAGCGTCGGCACACCTCCCAGTGTTCTCAGCAAAGCCCAGGTAGTTATATGAACCCATGTTGATCACGTCTTTCACCACCTTGCCTGTGTGTCTGGGTAGAGAGACAGCTCTGACGAGACAGAACTACTGTTGGAGGAAGTCTGATCTTACGTTGTCCTGTATTTTAAAACCTTCTGATAACGCTAAACACACCAAACCAAGGCTTCTGTTTTTTTTTGGTTTTAAACTGTACTTGTGAATTTTGACAAGCAGCAAGAGTAGCTATCGTGTTGACAATAACATCAGGTTTTGTTTTCAACTTGTTCTTGACGGGTTCCCTAACACTTACATGCAGTTGTGACAACAGCATATCATGCCTAGCAAAGAGTGAATGAGGTTAACCATTACCACGCAACGATACGTGACAGATATCTGTTGGTTTCTACACATCACGTTCGTCCCCAGATAGACTTTCCTCTCTTATCATTGTAAGTAGGGCAATGACCTGTAGGTGATAGAGGGGCCATGACATTTGGGACAGCAGCGTAGCCTAGTGGTTAGAGTGTTGCAACGGAAAGGTTGCAAGTTCGAATCTCCGAGCTGACAAGGTACAAATCTGTCATTCTGCCCCTGAACTGTTCCTAGGCCATCATTGAAAATAAGAATTTGTTCTTAACTGACTTGCCTAGTTCTCACACAGACCCATCTACTCCCTGTAAAAGCCAGGTCCAGTTCTCACACAGACCCATCTACTCCCTGTAAAAGCCATGGCTAGTTATCTCACAAAAGCCAGGTCCAGAGTGTACAGTACCAAATACAAACTGTAACAGAGTTATTATGGTTGGGATGGGCCACTCACTGGAAGGTCCAGTTGTAGTCTTTGGAGGCCCTCTCCAACAGGTCCATCTTGGCTCCTGGAACACTGCAGATCGGCCTGTTCCAGTTGTCACGGATACGCATGTATAGATTCCGGGTGTAGAAGTTCTCAAAGTCCTGGTACAGTGGAACAAAGTCCTAGAAAACACAAGAGACAGACTTGTCAGTCATTGTTGCAATCAATACCACGGGTCTGAATTTATGCAAACACACAAGCTTTCAAAGAAATCGTTTGACCTAACTGTTCAAAAGCATTTGGTGTGCACTAGCTGTTGCCAGAAAGAGTGTGTTTATAGACGAAGCGCATTTCTCACAGGAATAGGTGCGTCTCTTTTACAGCTTCAGGACAACTGGTTTGGCACAGCGGTTGCACTGAGCATTGCGGTTTACAGAAAACAGGTTTTGAAAACGCTAAAGCTGTAGTGGAATGTGAATGGAGAAATCACTTTCACACCTTCCCATGTTACACGCCTGTATTGTTCAGGCATATTTCACACCCTATTCACACAGCACCAGAGTAAATATTAGCACTGTAACAGCCTACATCATAAAACCGTTTTAGAGAGGGGTTTTAGAGGGGCGTTTTAAAGCAGAAGCAATTAATGAATGGCAATGAAGGAAGGTAGACAGAAGTTGCCCCTAACCAGTAACCACTGACACAGGGTCAGCTATTTCTCCAAACCCTTAACTTCTTGGTGACAGGGGGCAGTATTTTCATGTCCGGATGAAATGCATGCCCAAATTCAACTGCCTGCTACTCATCCCCAGAAGATATGCATATTATTAGTAGATTTGAATAGAAAACACTCTGCAGTTTCTAAAACTGTTTGAATCAGACGAAACGCCGAGGACAAACAATTCAGATTTCATTTTTTTTTTAGGTCACTTTCTTTTCAATGGGTTTTCATTGGGAATCCAGATTTCTAGGGGACCTTCTTGCAATTCCTATCGCTTCCATTGGATGTAAACAGTCTTTAGAAATTGGTTGAGGTTATTCCTTTGTGTAATGAAGAGGTACGGCCATCTTGAACGAGGGTCACTTCAAGTGTACTGTTTGAATAATTTTGCACGCCCAATTTTTCAGTTTTTGATTTGTTAAAAAAGTTTGAAATATCCAATAAATGTCATTCCACTTCATGATTGTGTTGATTGTTGATTCTTCACCAAAAAATACAGTTTTATATCTTTATGTTTGAAGCCTGAAATGTGGCAAAAGGTCGCAAAGTTCAAGGGGGCCGAATACTTTCGCAAGGCACTGTATATTGCATGATTGACTTAATGAAAGTTTGATTTTTATAGTCATTTATTTGAATTTGGCGCTCTGCACTTCCCCTGGCTTTTGGCCAGGCCACTAGCATCCCAGAGAGGTTAATGGTAAAATAAAATAAATCAGGGGTGGGGTAATCCCATTCAGGGGCGGGGTAATCCCATTCAGGGGCGGGGTAATCCCATTCAGGGGCGGGGTAATCCCATTCAGGGGCGGGGTAATCTCATTCAGGGGCGGGGTAATCCCATTCTAGATCTGTCAGCAAGAACAAACACCCATCCAAGACAGGAGCTAAACAGAAAAAAGTGAATAGCCTCCAAGGAAAAACTAATCTGCATCTCTTACCTTCTGCTCTTCCCTTTCTCTGGCTACATGGCACTTCTCCATGCCCCAGTGCCGGAGGAAGTCCCGCAGGTACCCGAAGATGGTCAGGATCCCATAGCCCACGTATGTGAGAACCGCCACAAGCAGAGGAGTCTCCTCAAACTGCTCCACAAACTCTTTGTTGTACAGGCTGGCGTTACGAACAACATGGTTGTTCTGGAGAAGAAGAAAATACACAGACAAACAGAAGATTGTTGTGTTGCTGACTGGAAGGGAGTTGGTGTCCATCTTTTAAATGCAATTTTGGTCATGCAAAAGAGGGAGCATTGGAAACACCATTTGTTGGGTAGCCTAGTCTGTTCTAATGTTAGACTTTTCTGCAGACATCACAGGTTAATAATGGTGGTTGCACCATTGCAGTCTGTCCCATGGGACACACCCAAGCTGAGAAAAGATCAACAAAATGGCATTTGAGTGAATAAAATGAGCTATTGATCACAGAAGTGTGAAACTAATCTACATAGCACAAATACAGAAGTGTGAAACGAATCTACATATAACAAGGATACAGAAGTGTGAAACGCAGCAGACATACTGTATCTGACTCTCCTTACAAGGTCATGGTTTACTTTTAGTCAGGCCTAATCTGTTTGCTCTATAGAAACATGCAGAATATTTGAGACAGTCTGAAGTTTACATACACCTTCGCCAAATATATTTACACTCAATTGAATCCAGATAAAAATTCAGTTTTAGGTCAGTTAGGATCACCAATTTAAGAATGTGAAATGTCAGAATAATAGTAGAGAGAGTGATTTATTTCAGCTTTTATTTCTTTCATCACATTCTCAGTGGGTTAGAAGTTTACATACATTCATTTAGTATTTGGTAGCATTGCCTTTAAATTGTTGAACTTGGGTCAAACATTTCATGTAGCCCATTCCTCCTGACAGAGCTGGTGTAACTGAGTCAGGTTTGTAGGCCTCCTTGCTCACACAAGCTTTTTCAGTTCTGCTCACACATTTTCTATAGGATTGAGGTCAAGGTTTTGTGATGGCCACTCCAATACCTTGACTGTTGTCCTTAAGCAATTTTGCCAAACATTGGGAAGTATGCTTGCGGTCATTGTCCATTTGGAAGACTCATTTGCAACCAAGCTTTAACTTGAAACTGATGTCTTGAAATGTTGCTTTAATATAACCACATCATTTTTCCTTCCTCATGATGCCATCTATTTTGTGAAGTGCACCAGTCCCTCTTGCAGCAAAGCACCCCCACAACATGATGCTGCCACCCCCGTGCTTCGCGGTTGGGATGGTGTTCTTCGGCTTGCAAGCCTCCCCCTTTTCCTCCAAATATAACGATGGTCATTATGGCCAAACAGTTCTATTTTTGTTTCATCAGACCAGAGGACATTGCACCAAAAAGTGTGATCTTTGTCCCCATGTGCAGTTGCAAATCGTAGTCTGGATTTTTTATGGCGGTTTTGGAGCAGTGGCTTCTTCCTTGCTGAGCAGCCTTTCAGGTTATGTCGATATAGGACTCGTTTTACTGTGGATATAGATACTTTTGTACCCGTTTCCTCCAGCATCTTCACAAGGTCCTTTGCTGTTGTTCTGGGATTGATTTGCACTTTTCACACCAAAGTACGTTCATCGCTTGGAGACAGAAGGCGTCTCCTTCCTGAACGGTATGACAGCTGCGTGGTCCCAAGGTGTTTATAATTGCGTACTATTGCTTGTACAGATGAACGTGGTACCTTCAGGCATTTGGAAATGGCTCCCAACGATGAACCAGACTTGTGGAGATCTACAATTTTTTTCTGAGGTCTTGGCTGATTTCTTTTGATTTTCCCATGATGACCAGCAAAGAGGCACTGAGTTTGAAGGTAGGCCTTGAAATACATCCACAGGCACACCTCCAATTGACTCAAATGATGTCAATTAGCCTATCAAAAGCTTCTAAAGCCATGACATCATTTTCTTGATTTTTCCAAGCTGTTTAAAGGCTCAGTCAACTTAGTGTATGCAAACTTCTGATCCACTGGAATTGTGATAGTGAATTATAAGTGAAATAATCTGTCTGTAAACAATTGTTGGAAAAATTACTTGTGTCATGCACAAAGTAGATGTCCTAACCGACTTGCCAAAACAAGTTTGTTAACAAGATATTTGTGGAGTGGTTGAAATACGAATTTTAAATGACTCCATCCCAAGTGTATGTAAACTTCCAACTTCAACTCTATGCATGCAGCTTAGATCCTTTGAATAAAGATGGTTTGTTAAAAACAGTGGGACAAAACAGATCCCTGAATACAAGGACAGTGTTTTTGATCCCTCTTGCAAAACCAGATCACCTGGACTGTGGGCTCAGAGGGCTACCCAGAGGGTTTTCATTGAGGCTGAACTGTGGCTTATTGTGTTGAAAACTAAACTCTCAAATCAAATGACCTAAAGTCAGTCAGCCTGGTCACCCATTAAACCCTGGCTGCTTAGCAACCACATGTGACCCAGTCATGCCTCTCTCTACCTTTATGGTGGGTGAGCGTGTGGACTACGTGCTCAATGCAGCTCAGAACCAATCAAACTGATCCCAGAGTCATTCTCCCATAAGGGACGAACGTGATGATGAAATAGCCCTCTAAACTACACCACATACAGGTCTGACAGCTAACAACTAGACCTTCAAGCGAACTGAAAACACAAAGAGAAATGTTTAAAGTCAAATATATGTTCAGAGGGACCAGTTAGTGACCTAGGCCCTCCAGCCACTACCACAGACTACAAAAACCAGACAGATCATATCTGAACACATTTTATAGCTGTGCATTAGCAACCGCCCGAAGACCAACTGTCGTGTGAGGAACAGTAGTCTACAGTATAGGGATCTAATAGGGTGTTTCCTGTTCCATGAAAAGAGAGGAGTTCCACACATCCAGGACGTGTCTCTGTCACATGAGCTGGATAAAGAGGTCTATTAGAGGGCAATGCCAACAAAGCGAATGCCTAGGCTCTCAATTTTTGCCACTCCTAAACCTAATCTTTATTAAACTCTCCACGGTGATACAACACCAGGATTATCAACCAAGGAGGATAAGGAGGGTACTGTTGTATTATCGGCATCACTAGCTCAACAAAGATCACGTTTGAGTTGAGAGCAACAAACTGTTAAAGGGGCAAATAAATTCATTAAAAATCCTACAATGTGATTTTCGGGATTTTTTTTTCTAATTTTGTCTGTCATAGTTGAAGTGTACCTATGATGAAAATTACAGGCCTCTCATCTTTTTAATACATACAACACCAGGATTATCAACCAAGGAGGATAAGGAGGGTACTGTTGTATTATCGGCATCACTAGCTCAACAAAGATCACGTTTGAGTTGAGAGCAACAAACTGTTAAAGGGGCAAATAAATTCATTAAAAATCCTACAATGTGATTTTCGGGATTTTTTTTTCTAATTTTGTCTGTCATAGTTGAAGTGTACCTATGATGAAAATTACAGGCCTCTCATCTTTTTAAGTGGGAGAACTTGCACAATTGGTGGCTGACTAAATACTTTTTTGCCCCACTGTATGTTATTACCATGTTGTTTGGTTTCTATACAACCCTTTCATATCTACATTGCCCGAGGGGTATAGGAAAAACGATTCAATTTAGAATTCCGCAGTAGCCTCAAGTGTGTGTCCAACCACCCAAAGCTCCCAACATATCAAAGCCTAGCTGTCAGTGTCCATTTTCCTCATCCTCTCTCCTTCTGTCCTCAGAGACATTCAACCCTCGCAAGGACCACTTCCTATAGCCAGCAGCCATTATCCCCAGGGGGAGGCTTGTGTTGGGTCATGTGTGTGTTGCCTGGGAGACAAAGTACTCCTCTGCAGTTGCGTTGCACAACCAACTGCCCAGCCTCCCCGTTCTGACATGTACTCTGCATGGTAGTGTCAGTGTCAGCAGAACTTCTACAACGCGCAAACTACATGTTCACGTGTTTAAATGTTTAGTCTTTTAGGTTATGGTGTTTGGACCCCAGTAAGACTAGCTGTCACCATTGGCTTTGGCTAATTGGGGGATCCTAAAAAAAATCTAATCGTCATGTTATGCAAACTGGAAACCACATATCGTGAGGCCGCATTATGGTTGAGGATTTTAACAAAGAAAATTTGAGAAAAAGGCTGCCGAAGTTCTCACAGACTGTAGTACTCGCACTGCTAAAATACTCGACCATTGCTACTCCAACTTCCGGGACGCTTACAAGGCCCCCACGACTTAATTTTGCTCCTCCCTTCCTATAGGCAGAAACTCAAACAGGAAGTACCCGTGCTAAGGACTATTCAACACTGGTCTGACCAATCGGAATCCACGCTTCAAGATTGATCACGCGGACTGGGAAATGATCCTGGTAGCTTTAGCAAATAACATCAGCGTATATACTGATACGGTAACTGAGTATATCAGGAAGTATATAGGAGATGTTGTATCCACTGTGACTATTAAAACCTACCCTAACCAGAAACCGTGGATAGATGGCAGCATTTGGACAAAACTGAAAGCAGGAACCACCGCATTTAACCATGGCAAGGTGACTGGGAATATGGCCGAATACAAACAGTGTAGTTATTCCCTCCGTAAGGCAATCAAACAGGCAAAAGGTCAGTACAGAGACAAAGAGGAGTCGCAATTCAACGGCTCAGACACAAGACGTATTTTCCACCTTCACTCCTCAACACTGGGGTTCCACAAAGGCTTGATCACCAACAATGACAAGACGGCCTACAGCAAGGAGGTGAGGGATCTGGGAGTGTGGTGCCAGGAAAATAACCTCTCACTCAACGTCAACAAAACAAAGGAGATGATCGTGGACTTCAGGAAACAGCAGAGGGAGCACCCCCCTATCCACATCGGCAGGACCGCAGTGGAGAAGGTGGAAAGCTTCAAGTTCCTTGGCGTACACATCACTGACAAACTGAAATGGTCCACCCACACAGACAGTGTGGTGAAGAAGAAGCAACAAGCGCCTCTCAAACCTCAGGAGGGTGAAGAAAATGTGGCTTGTCACCTAAGACCTTCACAAACTCTTACAGATGCACAATTGAGAGCATCCTGTCGGGCTGTATCACCGCCTGGTTTGGCAACTGCACCACCCGCAACACATCACCGGGGGAAAACGACCTGCCCTCCAGGACACCAACAGCACCCGATGTCACAGGAAGGCCAAAAAGATCATCAAGGACAACAACCACCCGAGCCACTGCCTGTTCATCCCGCTATCATCCAGAAGGCGAGGTCAGTACAGGTGCATCAAAGCTGGGACCGAGACTGAAAAACAGCTTCTATCTCAAGGCCATCAGACTGTTAAATAGCCATCACTAGCACATTAGAGGCTGCTGCCTAGATACATATACTTGGAATCACTGGCCACTTCAATTTATTAAACACTAGTCACTTTAATAATGTTCACATATCTTACATTTCTCATCTCATATGTATATACTGTATTCTATTCTACTGAATCTTAGGCTGTCGTTCTGACATTGCTCATCCATATATTTATATATTCATCATTCTTAGATGTGTGTATTGTGTATATGTGCAATTGTTAGATATTATTCATTAGAAATTACTGCACTGTCGGAGCTAGAAACACAAGCATTTCACTAAACCAGCAAATAACATCTGCTAAACACGTGCACGCCACCAATAAAATGTTATTTGATCATTTAAAATCCGGATAGGAGTTTGGAGTTTATAAGAGTGACTTTATGTCGTAAATGATTCCTTTAAAAGTGAGTTTTGGGAAAACAATGGTGAAAATGAGTCTAGCATGTGGCTGATTGTTAATTAGTTTGTAAACTAAATAACCTACACAGTGAAAGCATAGCAGCCTATGATTGCGCTGTCTAACACCCATAGCCTATTCTTCAGTCTAATCGAGGGGTCCAGGATGACTACAGGACAGAAATAACATACTTCACAGAATGGTTCAAAGAAAACAGACTAATTCTTAATGTTAAAAAAAAAACAAGGAAATGACAAACTTCAGAACCATAGAAGATGACACCGGGCCAATCCACATAGACTCAGAACAAATAGAATCAATTGGGGCAATACAAATATCTTGGAACTATAAAGTCGACTCAAAACTCTCTCGGATTGCAAATACACAACAGACATACAAAAAAGGGACAACGACTGTATTTCATGAGGAGATCAAATAAATCCCCGGTCAATAAAATAATATCAGCCATATTCTAAACATACATTGTTCAGTGTTCTCACTTTCTGTTTCCAAGCCTGGGACAATCAGCTATCCATCTAAAACAAAAACTAGTTGTGAGGGCAGGAGCGAGACCGACCCGACACACCCACTCAACCAGGAGTACCTGCTACCATCACCCCGCCGATACAGAGTCCATCTTTACAGAACCACCTGAGCCCAGAAATCATTCATCCCCACCAGTATATGTCAACTGAATAAATAACGGCTCCCTCCACCATACGAACTGTTATCTGTAACCACATGTGTTGCCGATGTAGTTGTTTGTAACTTATATATATATATATATATAAAATTGATGTAGCTATGTGGTGATGCTTTGCTGTGTTGAGATGCAAGACACATTTTCACGAAACAGACACGATAAATAATGATTATAATTCAGTCAACACATTGAGGCTTAATCACTTCGTCACACCCTATCAAACTTGTTACAATGACTCAACTTCAATACCAGTTTAAAAAAGCGACAGATCAAAATAGTTGGAATAAGTCGCTACATTTTATTGCGCTGTGTTTATTCAATCTATATTGTTGACGGATATCCTAATGGTCATTCCCTCTTCTCATCGAGCGGTAGTAGCAGTAGTGTTGACGGGTGGGCCTCACCTCACTCGGGCGCCGATTCTTCTGTTGCGGTTGTTGGAACAAGCAATGATTCTTCACGAAACCGTTCCTTCTCGATGATGTCTTACCGTTGGATGTCCGGTGGAAAACATCTCCATTTGTCAGTTTATTCGCCGAGCTCTTGGTCATACTTGGTGGCATTTATTCGCCCGAATATCCAGGTTTGTATACTTACGTGACCGGGACCTCTCTTCTCTCTGTTTTCTGGAGAAACTGCAAATACACAATATGAGATTACCGGAAATACACGCCCCTGTTAACTTTCAGCGACCAATGAGGAGTTTATGACGTCATGTAAAACTGAATAAATCCGGAATTAGCCATGTAAATGACCATCGAAAGAGCCTGTAGTAACCTTTTGCATGGGTTTACGATTTTTTTTTCCAGTGAAGTATCACCTCACTTGTGAGTAAAGGACTTTGGTCATGTGCCATGGCCTACAGGAAAACAGTCTAAGGAGACGATTTTCCTTACACCCACCCACTGAGCCAGATGTCCCTGAATAGGATGTTTGTGAAAATAGTATTTTTGGGAAACTGAATACAATGACATCATCTCCAGCGTTCATGACTTAACGCCACCTGTTTAATGTTTACAGTTAATCGATTTACAATCCTCCAAGATTACAGAACATGTTTCCTCACCCACCCAGTCTACAAGATACCTAGTCTAAACCAATTAAATATATCCCAAATAGCACCCTATCCCCTATGTAGGGCACTACTTTTGACTAGGACCCATAGGCCTCTGATGAAAAGTAGATCACTATATAGGGACTAGGGTGCCATTTGGGACGTAGCTCAATTGCACATTATACCTTTTTTTGATGAATTACCCGAGTAATAGCCTACTGTTGAACACAAACATAGCAAAATACTGTCACACAGCAAAATACTGTCACACAGCAAAATACTGCCACACAGCAACATACTGCCACACAGCAAAATACTGCCACACAGCAAAATACTGTCAC
Source organism: Oncorhynchus mykiss (assembly GCF_057628025.1). Taxonomy (NCBI): domain Eukaryota; kingdom Metazoa; phylum Chordata; class Actinopteri; order Salmoniformes; family Salmonidae; genus Oncorhynchus; species Oncorhynchus mykiss. The sequence continues at coordinate 86,394,407 of NC_143025.1, read as the reverse complement.
ACAGCAAAATACTGCCACACAGCAACATACTGCCACACAGCAACATACTGCCACACAGCAAAATACTGCCACACAGCAACATACTGCCACACAGCAAAATACTGTCACACAGCAAAATACTGCCACACAGCAACATACTGCCACACAGCAACATACTGCCACACAGCAAAATACTGCCACACAGCAACATACTGCCACACAGCAAAATACTGTCACACAGCAAAATACTGCCACACAGCAAAATACTGTCACACAGCAAAATACTGCCACACAGCAACATACTGCCACACAGCAACATACTGCCACACAGCAACATACTGCCACACAGCAACATACTGTCACACAGCAAAATACTGCCACACAGCAACATACTGCCACACAGCAACATACTGCCACACAGCAACATACTGCCACCCAGCATCATACTGCCACATAGCAAAATACTGCCACACAGCAACATACTGCCACATAGCAAAATACTGCCACACAGCAACATACTGCCACATAGCAAAATACTGCCACACAGCAACATACTGCCACACAGCATCATACTGCCACACAGCATCATACTGCCACATAGCAAAATACTGCCACACAGCATCATACTGCCACCCAGCATCATACTGCCACATAGCAAAATACTGCCACACAGCAACATACTGCCACACAGCAACATACTGCCACACAGCAACATACTGCCACACAGCAACATACTGCCACACAGCAAAATACTGCCACACAGCAACATACTGCCACACAGCATCATACTGCCACACAGCAACATACTGCCACACAGCAACATACTGCCACACAGCATCATACTGCCACATAGCAAAATACTGCCGCAATGACTGGCCCGGGGCCTGAAACAGTAACCTGATCCTTATCTGCTCCTCTTTCAGTGGGCCTTTCTTCACCTACACAATATCCCGCTCGCTAAAGCTTTAAAACCTTTTTAAACAGCTATAATTTGTTGTTTAAAATTGTGTGATAGTCATTCGTAAACACTTCATAACATAGGTAACCTTAATAATAAAAGGTAACCTTCATAATATAGGTAACCTTAATAATAAAAGGTAACCTTAATAATAAAAGGTAACCTTAATAATAAAAGGTAACCTTAATAATAAAAGGTAACCTTCATAATAAAAGGTAACCTTCATAATAAAAGGTAACCTTCATAATAAAAGGTAACCTTCATAATAAAAGGTAACCTTAATAATAAAAGGTAACCTTCATAATAAAAGGTAACCTTCATAATAAAAGGTAACCTTCATAATAAAAGGTAACCTTCATAATAAAAGGTAACCTTCATAATAAAAGGTAACCTTCATAATAAAAGGTAACCTTAATAATAAAAGGTAACCTTCATAATAAAAGGTAACCTTCATAATAAAAGGTAACCTTCATAATAAAAGGTAACCTTAATAATAAAAGGTAACCTTAATAATAAAAGGTAACCTTCATAATAAAAGGTAACCTTCATAATATAGGTAACCTTCATAATAAAAGGTAACCTTCATAATAAAAGGTAACCTTCATAATAAAAGGTAACCTTCATAATATAGGTAACCTTCATAATAAAAGGTAACCTTAATAATAAAAGGTAACCTTCATAATAAAAGGTAACCTTCATAATAAAAGGTAACCTTCATAATAAAAGGTAACCTTAATAATAAAAGGTAACCTTCATAATAAAAGGTAACCTTCATAATAAAAGGTAACCTTCATAATAAAAGGTAACCTTAATAATAAAAGGTAACCTTAATAATAAAAGGTAACCTTCATAATAAAAGGTAACCTTCATAATATAGGTAACCTTCATAATAAAAGGTAACCTTCATAATAAAAGGTAACCTTAATAATAAAAGGTAACCTTCATAATAAAAGGTAACCTTAATAATAAAAGGTAACCTTCATAATAAAAGGTAACCTTAATAATAAAAGGTAACCTTCATAATAAAAGGTAACCTTAATAATAAAAGGTAACCTTCATAATAAAAGGTAACCTTAATAATAAAAGGTAACCTTCATAATAAAAGGTAACCTTAATAATAAAAGGTAACCTTAATAATATAGGTAACCTTAATAATAAAAGGTAACCTTCATAATAAAAGGTAACCTTAATAATATAGGTAACCTTCATAATAAAAGGTAACCTTCATAATAAAAGGTAACCTTCATAATAAAAGGTAACCTTAATAATAAAAGGTAACCTTAATAATATAGGTAACCTTCATAATAAAAGGTAACCTTCATAATAAAAGGTAACCTTCATAATATAGGTAACCTTAATAATAAAAGGTAACCTTCATAATATAGGTAACCTTAATAATAAAAGGTAACCTTCATAATAAAAGGTAACCTTATCGCATAACGCTATTTCATTTATCTACCAGTCATTTCCTCTTGTACCTCCCAGTGCAAGAAGTGGAAGATAACAAATGTAGTCGTCATAGCCTGTGCTTTGGTTGGAATTGCCAGCTGAAACATTCCTGGAGTAGAAGGAAATAACACTCCTGATCCTTGCAGTCAATGTCACGGAGAGAACATAAAACAATAGTCCTTGTTATCCTGAGGTCAAGTGCAGTAAAAATAAAGATACCTTAATAGAAAATGGACAATTTTCCTGTCCTGCTTAACAATTCAAAATGTAACAAGTACTTTTGGGTGTCTGGGAAATGTATAGAATTAAAAGTACATTATTTTCTTTAGGAATGTAAGTGAAGTAAAATAAAAAGTAAAAAAAGATATATAAATAGTAAAGTAAAGTACAGATACCCCCAAAAAACAACTTAAGTAGTAGTTTAAAGTATTTTATTTACTGTGAGTACGATACACCACCGGCTGTTGTGAAGGAAGTTGTCAAGAAAGTGAGTTTGTGTGTATACAGGACCTCCCGCCCTTACCTACCTGTCAACCAATCAAGTCAATACGGAGGTATACGGAGTCATCTACATTGTTACAAAATTTGAGAGGGGCACGGCGGAAGCTGTACCAGAGGTCAATCTGGCCTCCCGAGGCTTCGCAATTGCGTCACACCATCCATATTGGGCCTCCGATCGACCACATTTTCAAATCGAGCCTAATTCGTCTCTTAAAAGCCTTCCAGGTCATGTTAACGCATCTCTCCCTGTTTGGTCAACATGTTCGTGCACACTACACATGTACACACACGCGCATTCACGCATGCACCGACACACACACCACTGTTAATACCCAAAATAGACTACAACCACTCCAAACAGTAGACAGCATGCTCCAACAGCCTTTAGATATACACTGAGTGTACAAAACATGAAAAACGCCTTCCTAATATTGAGTTGCACCCCCTCACCCCCCTTTTCTTCAAAACAGTAAGAACACCATATGAACATCCCTGCGTCCCACAGTTACATCAAGTTTATCATTTTGTGTTTTTTATTAACACATCCCACCTCTTCAGAGGACAAATATATATTTTTGATTTTAAACAGGTAATCTACTACATATACATACATTTTACATACATGGTACTTTTATATAAAGCAGTCACATAATAATACATGACTGAACATAAACTCTTTAATCCCACCTATCACCATAGACCTCAGCTCTTTAATCCCTCCCCCTCAGTCACTCTCAGCCCATCCCACCTCTCACCATAGACCTCAGCTCTTTAATCCCTCCCCCTCAGCCACTCTCAGTCCATCCCACCTATCACCATAGACCTCAGCTCTTTAATCCCAACCCTCAGCCACTCTCAGCCCATCCCACCTATCACCATAGACCTCAGCTCTTTAATCCCTCCCCCTCAGTCTCTCTCAGCCCATCCCACCTATCACCATAGACCTCAGCTCTTTAAACCCACCCTTCAGCCACTCTCAGCCCATCCCACCTATCACCATGGACCTCAGCTCTTTAATCCCTCCCCCTCAGCCACTCTCAGCCCATCCCACCTATCACCATAGACCTCAGCTCTTTAATCCCTCCCCCTCAGCCACTCTCAGCCCATCCCACCTATCACCATAGACCAACCCTCAGCCACTCTCAGCCCATCCCACCTATCACCATAGACCTCAGCTCTTTAATCCCTCCCCCTCAGCCACTCTCAGCCCATCCCACCTATCACCATAGACCTCAGCTCTTTAATCCCTCCCCCTCAATCACTCTCAGCCCATCCCACCTATCACCATAGACCTCAGCTCTTTAATCCCTCCCCCTCAATCACTCTCAGCCCATCCCACCTATCACCATAGACCTCAGCTCTTTAATCCCTCCCCCTCAATCACTCTCAGCCCATCCCACCTATCACCATAGACCTCAGCTCTTTAATCCCACCCCTCAGCCACTCTCAGCCCATCCCACCTATCACCATAGACCAACCCTCAGCCACTCTCAGCCCATCCCACCTATCACCATAGACCTCAGCTCTTTAATCCCTCCCCCTCAGCCACTCTCAGCCCATCCCACCTATCACCATAGATCTCAGCTCTTTAATCCCAACCCTCAGCCACTCTCAGCCCATCCCACCTATCACCATAGACCTCAGCTCTTTAATCCCTCCCCCTCAGTCACTCTCAGCCCATCCCACCTATCACCATAGACCTCAGCTCTTTAATCCCTCCCCCTCAATCACTCTCAGCCCATCCCACCTATCACCATAGACCTCAGCTCTTTAATCCCTCCCCCTCAATCACTCTCAGCCCATCCCACCTATCACCATAGACCTCAGCTCTTTAATCCCTCCCCCTCAATCACTCTCAGCCCATCCCACCTATCACCATAGACCTCAGCTCTTTAATCCCACCCCTCAGCCACTCTCAGCCCATCCCACCTATCACCATAGACCTCAGCTCTTTAAACCCACCCCTCAGCCACTCTCAGCCCATCCCACCTATCACCATAGACCTCAGCTCTTAAATCCCTCCCCCTCAGCCACTCTCAGCCCATCCCACCTATCACCATAGATCTCAGCTCTTTAATCCCAACCCTCAGCCACTCTCAGCCCATCCCACCTATCACCATAGACCTCAGCTCTTTAATCCCTCCCCCTCAATCACTCTCAGCCCATCCCACCTATCACCATAGACCTCAGCTCTTTAATCCCACCCCTCAGCCACTCTCAGCCCATCCCACCTATCACCATAGACCTCAGCTCTTTAAACCCACCCCTCAGCCACTCTCAGCCCATCCCACCTATCACCATAGACCTCAGCTCTTTAATCCCTCCCCCTCAGCCACTCTCAGCCCATCCCACCTATCACCATAGATCTCAGCTCTTTAATCCCAACCCTCAGCCACTCTCAGCCCATCCCACCTATCACCATAGACCTCAGCTCTTTAATCCCTCCCCCTCAGCCACTCTCAGCCCATCCCACCTATCACCATAGACCTCAGCTCTTTAATCCCTCCCCCTCAGCCACTCTCAGCCCATCCCACCTATCACCATAGATCTCAGCTCTTTAATCCCAACCCTCAGCCACTCTCAGCCCATCCCACCTATCACCATAGACCTCAGCTCTTTAATCCCTCCCCCTTAGTCACTCTCAGCCCATCCCACCTATCACCATAGACCTCAGCTCTTTAATCCCTCCCCCTCAATCACTCTCAGCCCATCCCACCTATCACCATAGACCTCAGCTCTTTAATCCCACCCCTCAGCCACTCTCAGCCCATCCCACCTATCACCATAGACCTCAGCTCTTTAATCCCTCCCCCTCAATCACTCTCAGCCCATCCCACCTATCACCATAGACCTCAGCTCTTTAATCCCTCCCCCTCAATCACTCTCAGCCCATCCCACCTATCACCATAGACCTCAGCTCTTTAATCCCACCCCTCAGCCACTCTCAGCCCATCCCACCTATCACCATAGACCTCAGCTCTTTAAACCCACCCCTCAGCCACTCTCAGCCCATCCCACCTATCACCATAGACCTCAGCTCTTTAATCCCTCCCCCTCAGCCACTCTCAGCCCATCCCACCTATCACCATAGATCTCAGCTCTTTAATCCCAACCCTCAGCCACTCTCAGCCCATCCCACCTATCACCATAGACCTCAGCTCTTTAATCCCACCCCTCAGCCACTCTCAGCCCATCCCACCTATCACCATAGACCTCAGCTCTTTAAACCCACCCCTCAGCCACTCTCAGCCCATCCCACCTATCACCATAGACCTCAGCTCTTTACTCCCTCCCCCTCAGCCACTCTCAGCCCATCCCACCTATCACCATAGATCTCAGCTCTTTAATCCCAACCCTCAGCCACTCTCAGCCCATCCCACCTATCACCATAGACCTCAGCTCTTTAATCCCTCCCCCTCAGTCACTCTCAGCCCATCCCACCTCTCACCATAGACCTCAGCTCTTTAATCCCTCCCCCTCAGCCACTCTCAGCCCATCCCACCTATCACCATAGACCTCAGCTTTTTAATCCCTCCCCCTCAGTCACTCTCAGCCCATCCCACCTATCACCATAGACCTCAGCTCTTTAATCCCACCCCTCAGCCACTCTCAGCCCATCCCACCTATCACCATAGACCTCAGCTCTTTAAACCCACCCCTCAGCCACTCTCAGCCCATCCCACCTATCACCATAGACCTCAGCTCTTTAATCCCTCCCCCTCAGTCACTCTCAGCCCATCCCTCCTATCACCATAGTCCTCAGCTCTTTAATCCCGCCCCCTCAGCCACTCTCAACCCATCCCACCTACCACCATAGACCTCAGCTCTTTAATCCCGCCCCCTCAGCCCATCCCATTTATCGCCATAGACCACTCCTCAACCTCTCAGCCCACCTCACCTAACACCATAGACCACCCTCGTTTGGTTTCCATGTGCCATATATTTTTCAATTGCACTGTGATGTTTTACATACATTTTTTAACCTTTCTAATTGTATAGTATCCACAGATTGTGAGCTAAAGATGAACATCTTTCCTACGAGTATTATTATATTATTTATTGACTGACTATGGCTTTCCAAATCACCCAACAGTGTAAGGTTAATTTTACATGCATGTTGTGATTTTTTAAACATTCCTGAACCTGTGACCAGAAACAAACTGCATAGGGGAAATACCAGAATAAATGATCTATTGATTCTGTATCTTCGCAGCAAAATCTACAGAGCTGAGATTATTATGCCCCATATATACAGTGGGGCAAAAAAGTATTTAGTCAGCCACCAATTGTGCAAGTTCTCCCACTTAAAAAGATGAGAGAGGCCTGTAATTTTCATCATAGGTACACTTCCACTATGACAGACAAAATGACGAAAAAAAATCCAGAAAATCACATTGTAGGATTTTTAATGAATTTATTTGCAAATTATGGTGGAAAATAAGTGTTTGGTCACCTACAAACAAGCAAGATTTCTGGCTCTCACAGACCTGTAACTTCTTCTTTAAGAGGCTCCTCTGTCCTCCACTCGTTACCTGTATTAATGGCACCTGTTGAACTTATCAGTATAAAAGACACAGAACCCCCTGAAAAATCGGAAGAAACAAACAAAACATTTTTCTTTTTATGTTTTTTTGCGACAAAACTAGTGCACTAGGCCTTTACCAGTCCTGTTTTAGCGGGCCGACATAGCCATCTGTAGCGTGGGCAAAACAACTTTTCAGCACCACCGCCTACCCAACCCCAAACTACTTCCAGCAGCTATGCTGTCTCCTGCCCTTCATCTACATTGATTGAAGCGGATTTAACAGGTGACATCAATAAGGGATCAGAACTTTCACCTGGTCAGTCAATGTCAATGGAAAGAGAAAGTGTTCTTAATGTTTTGTACACTCAGTGTAGAGCGACATGAGTCTTCACCCTGCAGTATTATTAAACGTTAGAAACACACACTTGCTTTCTTGGCACAGGATACTCTCTCAAGTGGACTATGAGGTTAGCCACAGGCTAAATAGAACACAACACTAACCTGTGGGGGCAATAGAACTAGTAACTGTGTTTGGAGAATATCAATACATCCAAGTTTGATTGAACAGGGTTGTGTATAGGTGTTTCACTACTCCTCTCACCCTCCTAGATGGCGCTGTGGGACCATAGAAACAGCGGAGAAGATCATATCGCCAAATATTAAGCTCTTTGGTTTAATACCGCTGTTGGTTATACAGTATACCTCAATGTACAACAGCAATGTTCTGACCTAACTCAATGTGAACTCTGAGATCAAGACATTTATATCCTGACAACATCAAACCAATTGATTCTCTGTCCAATCGATTTTCAACGGGAGACTTTTATGCTTCTGTACCCTATTCAAGGTTATATACCTTCACTGTGTTATGTCCACTAGCTCTGCCAACGTGCTTAGAGGTTGTTAAGATGAATAGTGGGCGTCTCAAAATGGTACTACCATTGACCAGAGCCCTATGAGCTGGCCCTGTTTAAAGAAGGAGTGCACTGTCAAGGGAATAGGGGGCCATTTTGGGCAACAGCCTTAGATCTTTTCTTAATAGCAGACTGTAAAGCTTTAATAGGATCTAGGACAGGGTTAAGTGGGAGAAGGCAAGGGATCTAATGGATGACACATTGTAAGTCACAAGGTTGTTTCACCAAATAGATTTAGACCTGACCTGATTGGTTATTGAATCAAATCTGATTGAATTGATATTGTGTTTCTGAACAATATTATCTTCTCCGGGCAGATTATTTATTGGAAGAAAAAAATGACATATGAAATCACAACACACATCGTTCAATTACTTGTTACTTTTTTTCCCCACAGAGGTATGCATTTGCTGTAATAGTTTTTGTGATCAGATGTACTGCAGACACAGCCAAAACAACCAGTACTGTAACAGCATAGATTGATTTTGCCTGTGGTAAAACACTTTCATGTATCTGTTATCTCTATACAATTGAATACATAGATACATAGATACAGGTAGCCAATGTCGTTGTTGCAGACGAGCCACTTAGGTAAGAACACCTTCCTAATATTGAGTTGCACCGACACCCCTTTTTTCCTCAGACGAGCCTCAATTCATCGGGGCATCGACTCTACAAGGTGTCGAAAGCATTGCACAGGGATGCTGGCCCATGTTGACTCCAATAGTTTCCACGGACGTGTCAAGTTGGCTGAATGTCCCTTGGGTGGAGGACCATTCTTGATACACACGGGACACTTTTGAGCCTGAAATACCCAGTAGCGTTAAAGTTCTTGACACAAACCGGTGCGCCTGGCACCTACTACCATACCCTGTTCTAAGGGACTTAAATATCCTGCCGATTCACCCTCTGAATGGCACATACAGAAGCCATGTCTCAACTGTCTCAAGGCTTAAAAAGTATTCTTTAACCTGACTCCTCCCCTTCATCTTTAACCTGTCTCCTCCCCTTCATCTTTAACCTGTCTCCTCCCCTTCATTTTTAACCTGTCTCCTCCCCTTCATTTTTAACCTGTCTCCTCCCCTTCATTTTTAACCTGTCTCCTCCCCTTCATTTTTAACCTGTCTCCTCCCCTTCATTTTTAACCTGTCTCCTCCCCTTCATCTTTAACCCTGTCTCATCTCCTTCATCTTTAACCTGTCTCATCCCCTTCATCTTTAACCTGTCTCCTCCCCTTCATCTTTAACCTGTCTCCTCCCCTTCATCTTTAACCTGTCTCCTCCCCTTCATCTTTAACCTGTCTCCTCCCCTTCATCTTTAACCTGTCTCATCCCCTTCATCTTTAACCTGTCTCCTCCCCTTCATCTTTAACCTGTCTCCTCCCCCCTTCATCTACACTGATTGAAGTGGATTTAACAAGTGAGATCAATAAGGGATCATAGCTTTCACCTGGATAGTCTGAATTCAGAGCACGTGTTCTTAATGTTTTGTACACTCAGTGTACATCACAATCATTTCCTGCAAAGTTAAATCCCTGCAAACCAATCTCCACAATATGACATGGACAGATGTGTCTGTAATCGTGAAAATGCATCAACTCATATTAAATACCCATATAGGAACAACAACTGAATTATTGTGTGTCTCCTCTGACAGGTAAACACATCGTTGGAATTGTATTGAATGGTGTTGCCTGTGAGTTACATTCAATTGATGGCTCCCCTTTCCTCCCCTTCTCCAGATGATGTATTCACAGCCTGTGTAGTTGTTTCACTACTGTAGATGTGATCTAATGAAATCATCCTGGGGCATCAATCTCTCCCTATACACCCCAGACAGCCTGTTGGGAAACAGTGTTTTTAAACAACACACGCACACACAGTGGTGGAAACAGTGGTTGGTTTTAAATATAGTTAAGTATAGTTAAGTATCAAAAGTAAATGGAATTGCTAAAAATATCCTTAAATAAATCATTTCAAATTCCTTATTTGAAGCAATTCAGATGGCACCATTTTCTTGTTTTTAAAATGTACAATATTTTCTTTCAGAATGTAGTGAAGTAAAAGTTATCAAAAATATAAATAGTAAAGTACAGATACCCCCCAAAACTACATAAGTAGTAATTGAAAGTATTCTTACTTACAGATGAAGTCGGAAGTTTACATACACCTAGGTTGGAATCATTAAAACTAGTTTTTCAACCACTCCACAAATTTCTTGTTAACAATTTATAGTTTTGGAAAGTCGGTTAGGACATCTACTTTGTGCAAAACACAAGTAATTTTTCCAACAATTGTTTACAGACAAATTATTTCACTTATAACTCACTGTATCACAATTCCAGTGGGTCAGAAGTTTACACACACTAAGTTGACTGTGCCTTTAAACAGCTTGGAAAATTCAAGAAAATTATGACATGGCTTTAGAAGCTTCTGATAGGCTAATTGAAATAATTTGAGTCAATTGGAGGTGTACCCGTGGATGTATTTCAAGGCCTACCTTCAAACTCAGTGCCTCTTTGCTTGACATCATGGGAAAATCTAAATTAATCAGCCAAGACCTCATGAAAAAAAATGTAGACCTCCACAAGTCTGGTTCATCCTTGGGATTTCCAAACACTTGAAGGTACCACGTTCATCTCTACAAACAACAGTATGCAAGTATAAACACCATGGGACCACGCAGCCGTCATACCGCTCAGGAAGGTAACGCGTTCTGTCTCCTAGAGATGAACGTACTTTGGTGAGAAAAGTGCAAATCAATCCCAGAACAACAGCAAAGGACCTTGTGAAGAAGGAAACAGGTACAAAAGTATCTACATCCACAGTAAAACAAGTCTTATATCGACATAACCTGAAAGGCCGCTCAGCAAGGAAGAAGCCACTGCTCCAAAACCACCATAAAAAAGCCAGACTACGGTTTGCAACTGCACATGGGGACAAAGATCATACTTTTTGGAGAAATGTCCTCTGGTCTGATGAAACAAAAATAGAACTGTTTGGCCATAATGACCATCGTTATGTTTGGAGGAAAAAGGGGGAGGCTTGCAAGCCGAAGACCCCATCCCAACCATGAAGCACGGGGGTGGCAGCATCATGTTGTGGGGGTGCTTTGCTGCAAGAGGGACTGGTGCACTTCACAAAATAGATGGCATCACGAGGCAAGAAAATTATGTGGATATATTGAAGCAACAGCTCAAGACATCAGTCAGGAAGTTAAAGCTTGGTCGCAAATGGGTCTTCCAATTGGACAATGACCACAAATATACTTCCAAAGTTGTGGCAAAATGGCTTAAGGACAACAAAGTCAAGGTATTGGAGTGGCCATCACAAAGCCCTGACCTCCATCCTATAGAACATTTGTGGGAAGAAATGAAAAAGTGTGTGCGAGCAATGAAGCCTACAAACCTGACTCAGTTACACCACAGAGCGTCCTGACAGAGCGTCAGGAGGAATGGGCCAAAATTCACCCAACTTATTGTGGGAAGCTTGTGAAGGGATACCCAAAACATATTTCCCAAGTTAAACAATTTAAAGGGAACGCTACCAAATACTAATTGAGTGTATGTAAACTTCTGACCCACTGGGAATGTAATGAAATAATTAAAAGCTGAATTAAATCACTCTCTACTATTATTCTGACATTTCACATTCTTAAAATAAAGTGGTGATCCTAACTGACCTAAGACAATGAATTTTTACCTGTATTAAATGTCAGGAATTGTGAAAAATAGAGTTTAAATGTATTTGGCTAAGGTGTATGTAAACTTCCGACTTCAACTGTAAGTACTTTACACTACTGCTAATAAGTCCCAGACTGTATTGTGTGTTATCCTCCACGATTTAACAATGGAAATAAGTCCCAGACTGTATTGTGTGTTATCCTCCATGATTTAACAATGGAAATAAGTCCCAGAATGCATTGTGTGTTATCCTCCATGATTTAACAATGGAAATAAGTCCCAGAATGCATTGTGTGTTATCCTCCATGATTTTATTCATGTGCATGTATGGTTTTTTTCAAGTTTTATGTGTGCTTGTTATTTTGTTGTTGAAATGGTCGAATTAATAAACTAAACATTTGCCATACTACAGACCAAGCCATGTCCTTAACAAAATGATGAACTGAGATCTATAATGCAGTCTGATTAGTAAAAAATGACTAGGTTCACTGTTTATTTATAATCCTAAACAGGGGCGCGAATTTGATTTTAGAAGTGGGGGGTAGGGGGGGGGAACATAACTTTTATTTTATCCAGTCGGATCAAACACTCCAAACAGTCGACCCGACCCGCTCGGAGGCGTCCACATGGTCCTAAAGCACACCGTTGCCTCATTTTGTATCACATTCCAATGATAAAACTGGCGGGGGGGACAAAAATGCAATTTCATGTCCCTCGTCCCCGTCCCCAGTGAAAGTTGAGCCCCTGATCCTAAGTAACACCAATCACCCTGATGGCCAAGGTGACTCCCAATAATGAGATAGATGCATAATATCTCAACGTTATAGTTTTAGAAGGTTGAGATAAAATAAAAATAAAAATCCAGAGAAATCTCAGGTCTTGGACAGAAACAACCTATTATTTAGCTCTAGCACAATATGACATCACAATATGTGCGTGGTAAATGGTATAATGAAGACAGGACACTGCCGAGTCATAACCTATTATGATTGACCTCTCTGTGTGAACGTGTGTGTGTGAGAGAAAGAAAACAGAGGGAGGGAAAGCAAAAGGGAGAAATGATCAACCTAGACACCTAGACAAGATCAACCACCAGAACAGCAACAACCACAGGAAACTACTATGAGCCATTTGGCCCCACAGTAAGACACTTGGTCTTTTATTAAATTAAGACTTTGTCCCAGCTGTCACTCAATCACACATCACAACACATTCCAGAGCTGTCAGTGTGCTAAACATTGAATTCCAGGAAGCCATGCCTCTCTCAGCAACTATGTGTGTGTGTGTGTGTGTGTGACTGCTAGGCGGGGGCCGGTCTCTGACTGACACAACCATTAGAGAGTTTTTACGCCTGTCTAAACCTTCTCCTTATAATGGATTATACTCTGAGCTCTCTGTCATACTTGGGAAGGGGAGCCACGACTGAGGAGAGAGGAGAGGGAAAGAACAGGAGAACAGCTCTCCGGAATTCAGAGGCTAGCCTCAGTGCAACAGACGTGGTTTGGGAACCATGCTTGCGTGGTGAGTAAACTTGTCTTGCATAATGATTAGGCTTTTCCTCAGTGGAAAAACACAGTGGGCAGCTGCTGAGGAGAGGAGACTACTGTGTGTCTGCAGCTCTCCAGGATTCAGAGGCTAGCCTCAGCCTCTGCTACACACCCACTGACGGACTGCTCAGTCATCCAATGAGTATTCTCACGAGCCATAGACAAATCTCAAGCTATATGAATGTTGGTCTGGAATGACTACCAAATGAGTGTCAAGCCAAGACCACCAGACTCCACTAGTCTGTTGTGATGAGGAAACGATGCAAGACAGTTAACATGGAATAGTGAATGGGTGAGGAATATTAGATTGGCATGATGGGGCGAATCTCAATTGCATGTTCCTCGTGTCCTCTCTCCTTGCCTCCTTCTCAAACCCCATTGGAGGAGAAGGTCAGAGGGGCTGGAAACTCTGGCTTTCTCATACACTGGGGTTTGAGAAGGAGGCAAGGAGAGAGGATACGAGGAGTACGCAATTGAGATTCTCACAGAGTATTTTGAATAGATGCCTAAATATGGATTTGCCTGCGTCACTCACATCAGAATCAAAATACTCAGACTGACTCATAAGAGTAGGCAGTTCTATAAAAATAAAGAGTGACTCAGCATGACCTTATAAGTACAGCACAACCTTATAAGCAGTGGAACAACAAGCCATCAGTCTGCTGGGATCTTTGTCCAGAACTTTCAACAGGTAAAAGGGGCACAGAGCACACCCATTCATCACTGAGACTCATTGCTTTGTCTTTCCTGACAGGGAAGGAAAATATCACAAAAACACATAGATAATAACAAATAACTAGAAAAACGCCCCATGAATTGAAAAGTGTGAAAGATAGATTTTCTGTACAACGCAATATTGTTTCTGTCCGGGGGTTGTTCCATTCTGCAACGGAGATAAACACCTATCAATCGTGTTCCGTCTGCACACTGAAGATTCCATTATGGAAGGACACAATAGTGTTTAGCTGTTTGTGTTCAAAGCCACACAAAAGCTGGACCAAAGAACCAATTTCCTTTTCTTAAGAAACTCATTCATCTTCCACTGTTCCACATTCACAGCCAGAACAACAGACTAGTGAAGAGCCATTATCAAGCTGTCCGAGAAAATTAAATACACCTCACGGTCTCAACAATAATGGTCAAAGCTCAACTGAGAACTGAAAGAATACGTTGAGGGTGGCTGTGGTAGGGTTATGCTTCTAAAAGCTCAATTGAATTTGCAGACTACAGCATCATACAGAATGGGGTGCTCCGGAAGTTAAAAAACGTGTTTACTTAGGGCCAGGAGTCTTTCCCTACCGTATGGCTTGACCCCCCCAAAAAAACTCTGGGCCCTCACCCCGAAAGTCAGGTACTTGGTCAGTAAAGCTCTCGGTTCTATCAGTTCAAACAACCAAAACCTCCAAAGAGACCATACGAGCAATATTAGACACTACACACTACAGACTGCAGACTACACACCACACACTACACACTATAGACCGCACATACTACACACTGCAGACTACACACTATAGACCGCACATACTACACACTGCAGACTACACACTATAGACCGCACATACTACACACTGCAGACTACACACTATAGACCGCACATACTACACACTACAGACTACAGACCGCACAGACAACACACTGCAGACTACACACTGCAGACCACACATACTACACACTACAGACTACGGACCGCACAGACAACACACTGCAGACTACACACTGCAGACCACACTCTGCAGACTACACACTGCAGACTACACACTGAAGAGTAAACATACTACACACTACAGACCGCACAGACAACACACTGCAGACTACACACTGCAGACCACACTCTGCAGACTACACACTGAAGAGTAAACATACTACACACTACAGACAACACACTGCAGACTACACACTGCAGACCACACTCTGCAGACTACACACTGCAGACCACACATACTACACACTACAGACTACGGACCGCACAGACAACACACTGCAGACTACACACTGCAGACCACACACTGCAGACTACACACTGAAGAGTACACACACTGCACACTACATACTACACACTAGACTACATGCTACAGATTACACACTACAGACTACACACTGCAGACCACACACTACAGACTACACACTGCAGACTACACACTGCAGACCACACACTGCAGACTACACACTGCAGACCACACACTGCAGACCACACACTGCAGACTACAGACCGCACAGACTACACACTGCAGACTACACACTGCAGACTACACACTGCAGACCACACATACTACACACTACAGACTACGGACCGCACAGACAACACACTGCAGACTACACACTGCAGACCACACACTGCAGACTACACACTGAAGAGTACACACACTGCACACTACATACTACACACTAGACTACATGCTACAGATTACACACTACAGACTACACACTGCAGACCACACACTACAGACTACACACTGCAGACTACACACTGCAGACTACACACTGCAGACCACACACTGCAGACCACACACTGCAGACTACACACTGCAGACCACACACTGCAGACCACGCTCTGCAGACTACAGAGTGTACACTACAAAGAGTACACACACTGCACACTAGACTACATGCTACAGATTACACACTACAGACTACAGATTACACACTACAGACTACACACTACAGACTACATGCCACACACTACATACTACACACTACTGACTAGACACTACAGACTACATACCACACTCTACACCCTAGACACTACAGATTACACACTACATACTACACACTAGACAGTACAGATCACACACTACAGACTAGACACTACAGATTACACACTATTTACTAAACACTACACACTACAGATTACACACTATTTACTAAACACTACACACTACAGATTACACACTACACACTACATACTACACACTACAGATTACACTTGACACTACAGATTACACACTAGACACTACACACTACAGATTACACACTAGACAATACAGACTACACACTACATATTACACACTACAGACTATACTACAGATTACACACTACATACTACACACTACAGATTACACACTAGACACTACACACTACAGATTACACACTAGACACTACAGACTACACACTACAGATTACACACTACAGACTAGATACTACACACTACAGACTAGACACTACAGATTACACACTACACACTACATACTACACACTACAGACTACACACTCCAACTAGACACTACATACTACACACTACCGACTACAGATTACACACTACAGACTAGACACTACAGACTACAGACTACAGAGACAACACTGAATGACTAAAAGATGCAGTCTTGCATCAGACCAGTAACAACAGATATTGATTCGTCATACTGTGGATTGATTCTCTCACGCCACTGCTCGTCTGACACCATTACAGTGAGTCTCCACCACGATCTGAAAAGCACCTCCTGCTGAGATGCTATTGGATTACAATCACCGGCTTCACTCCTCTCCACATGACAAAGGTCAATGCAAAATAAAACAGCATTTTCCTATGGAGCGAGTCAAGCTTCATTGTTCTCCAGTGCCCGAGGGGCTGTGTGGACAAGCTAACACGCACGCACGCACTCACACACGCGCGCACACACACACACGCGCGCGCACACACGCACGCGCACACACACGCACACACTTTGCTTGAAAGGCTTCATGGGTTGACAGGGAGTGTGTGTGTGTATGTGCTTCCCATTTAGCCTGACCTCTCACTGTGGGAGGGAAATTAATTCTGATGGCAACATAACAGCTATGACTAGAGATAGGCGGTGAAGCCTTGAAGAGGCACAGTGTGGAGTGGAGTGTGAAAACTGTCTATCAGAGAATCGGCATGGGGCCCATAATAAAGGGACTCCAGAAAAGAATAGTCTACCACTGAGGCAAGGCCAGTATACCTGGCATCCTGTCACTATTACCTCTATCAGGTGTTTCGCTCTGTCGGAGTAGGAACTCTAGTGGCCAGATTGAAGTGTTTGTTTCTCGCTCTGTCGGAGTAGGAACTCTAGGGGCAAGATTGAAGTGTTTGTTTCTCTCTCTGTCGGAGTAGGAACTCGAGGGGCCAGATTGAAGTGTTTGTTTCTCGCTCTGTCGGAGTAGGAACTCGAGGGGCCAGATTGAAGTGTTTGTTTCTCGCTCTGTCGGAGTAGGAACTCCTGGGGCCCAATTTAAGTGTTTGTTTCTCTCCCTGTCAGAGTAGGAACTCTAGGGGCCAGATTGAAGTGTTTGTTTCTCTCTCTGTCGGAGTAGGAACTCTAGGGGCCAGATTGAAGTGTTTGTTTCTCGCTCTGTCGGAGTAGGAACTCTAGGGGCCAGAATTAAGTGTTTGTTTCTCACTCTGTCGGAGTAGGAACTCTAGTGGCCAGATTGAAGTGTTTGTTTCTCTCTCTGTCGGAGTAGGAACTCTAGGGGCCAGATTGAAGTGTTTGTTTCTCGCTCTGTCGGAGTAGGAACTCTAGGGGCCAGAATGAAGTGTTTGTTTCTCTCTCTGTCGTAGTAGGAACTCCTGGGGCCCAATTGAAGTGTTTGTTTCTCTCTCTGTCAGAGTAGGAACTCGAGGGGCCCATTTGAAGTGTTTGTTTCTCTCTCTGTCAGAGTAGGAACTCGAGGGGCCAGATTGAAGTGTTTGTTTCTCGCTCTGTCGGAGTAGGAACTCCTGGGGCCCAATTGAAGTGTTTGTTTCTCTCTCTGTCAGAGTAGGAACTCGAGGGGCCAGATTGAAGTGTTTGTTTCTCGCTCTGTCGGAGTAGGAACTCTAGTGGCCAGATTGAAGTGTTTGTTTCTCGCTCTGTCGGAGTAGGAACTCTAGGGGCCAGATTGAAGTGTTTGTTTCTCTCTCTGTTGGAGTAGGAACTCTAGGGGCCAGATTGAAGTGTTTGTTTCTCGCTCTGTCGGAGTAGGAACTCTAGGGGCCAGAATGAAGTGTTTGTTTCTCTCTCTGTCGGAGTAGGAACTCTAGGGGCCAGAATTAAGTGTTTGTTTCTCTCTCTGTCGGAGTAGGAACTCTAGGGGCCAGAATGAAGTGTTTGTTTCTCTCTCTGTCGGAGTAGGAACTCCTGGGGCCCAATTGAAGTGTTTGTTTCTCTCTCTGTCAGAGTAGGAACTCGAGGGGCCAGATTGAAGTGTTTGTTTCTCGCTCTGTCGGAGTAGGAACTCTAGGGGCCAGAATTAAGTGTTTGTTTCTCGCTCTGTCAGAGTAGGAACTCGAGGGGCCAGATTGAAGTGATGGTAGTTGAACTATGTGTGTTTTGTTCCTAAGAGATTGACAATGCAGGTAGAAAACAAAAAGTGAAGCCTACCAAGGTTATGAGAAAGACATGGTGCAAAAGCTTGAGGTACATGTCCTTACAAATAACAACTCTCTTGAGGTACATGTCCTTACAAATAACAACTCCCTTGAGGTACATGTCCTTACAAATAACAACTCTCTTGAGGTACATGTCCTGACAAATAACAACTGTCTTGAGGTACATGTCCTTACAAACAACAACTGTCTTGAGGTACATGTCCTTACAAACAACAACTGTCTTGAGGTACATGTCCTTACAAATAACAACTGTCTTGGGGTACTTGGCCCTACAAATAACAACTGTTATAACAACAATTTCAGTAGCACGTCTTAGAGTGATGGACTGTGCCATTCCCACGGCCTCCACAACGGATCAGTCCACTCAGACAGGAGCCAATCAGACAGGTGTCTTTTACATCTGCTACTGCTCAACTAAAGAAATCTCGGTCGACCAACAGCCTATCGACCAAACAATCAACTAATTAGGGTCAGCCCTAAACTATTTTGAATCATCACATACACTGCTGCTGGTATATTATTTGAACTGAAGCCGAGTCACTTCACCCCTACCTATATGTACATACAGTGGCTTGCAAAAGTATTCACCCCCTTAACAAAATAGGAAAAATGCTGCCTTACAACCTGGAATTAAAATGTCTTTTTTGGGTATTGTTTCATTTGATTTACACAACATGTCTACCACTTTGACGATGCAAAACATTTTTTTCCTTGAAAAAAAACACAAAAAAAACAGAACTTGAACATGTATAGCTAGCTATTCACCCCCCAAAGTCAATAATGTGTAGAGCCACCTTTTGCCGCAATTACAGCTGCAAGTCTCTTGGGGTATGTCTCTATAAACTTGGCACATCTAGCCACTGGGATTTTCGCCCATTCTTCAAGGCAAAACTGCTCCAGCTCCTTCAAGTTGGATGGGTTCTGCTGGTGCACAGTAATCTTTAAGTCATACTACAGATTCTCAACTGGATTGAGGTCTGGGGTTTGACTAGGCCATTCCAAGACATTTAAATGTTTCCCCTTAAACCACTCGTGTGTTGCTTTAGCAGTATGCTTAGGGTCATTGTTCTGCGGAATGGTGAACCTCCGTCCCAGTCTCAAATCTCTGGAAGACTGAAACAGGTTTGCCTCAAGAATTTCCCTGTATTTAGCGCCATCCATCATTCCTTCAATTCTGACTAGTTTCCCAGTCCCTGCCGATGAAAAACATCCCCACAGCATGATATTGCCACCACCATGCTTCACTGTGGGGATGGTGTTCTCGGGGTGATGTGAGGTGTTGGGTTTGCACCAGATATAGCGTTTCCCTTGATGGCCAAAAATCTCAGTTTTACTCTCATCTGACCAGAGTACCTTCTTCCATATGTTTGGGGAGTCTCCCACATGCCCTTTGGTGAACACCAAACGTGTTTGCAGATTTTTTTTCTGTAAGCAATGGCTTTTTTCTGGACACTCTTCTGTAATTCCCAGCTCTGTGTAGTGTACGGCTAAAGTGGTCCTATGGATAGATACTCCAATCTCCGCTGTGGAGCTTTGCAGCTCCTTCAGGGTTATCTTTGGTCTCTTTGTTGCCTCTGATTAATATCCTCCTTGCATGAGTTTTGGTGGGCAGCCCTCTCTTGGCAGGTTTGTTGTGGTCCCATGTTCTTTCCATTTTTTAATAAAGGATTTAATGGTGCTCCATGGGATGTTCAAAGCTTCTGATATTTTTTTAGAACCAAACCCTGACACAGTTGAAGTTGGAAGTTTACATACACTTAGATTGGAGTCATTAAAACTAGTTTTTCAACCACTCCACAAATTTCTTGTTAACAAACTATAGTTTTGGCAATTCGGTTAGGACATCTACTTTGTGCGTTGACACAAGTCATTTTTCCAATAATTGTTTACAGACTGGTTATTTCACTTATAACTCACTGTATCACAATTCCAGTGGATCAGAAGTTTACATACACTAAGTTGACTGGGCCTTTAAACAGCTTGGAAAATTCCAGAAAATTATGACATGGCTTTAGAAGCTTCTGATAGGCTAATTGACATCATTTGAGTCAATTGGAGGTCTATTCAGTGCCTCTTTGCTTGACATCATGGGAAAATCAAAAGAAACCAAGACCTAAGAAAAAAAATTGTAGCCCTCCACAAGTCTGGTTCATTCCAAACCCCTGAAGGTACCACGTTCATCTGTACAAACAATAGTACGGAAGTATAAACACCATGGGACCAGGCAGCCGTCATACCGCACAGGAAGGAGACGTGTTCTGTCTCCTAGAGATGAATGTACTTTGGTGCGAAAAGTGCAAATTAATCACAGAACAACAGAAAAGGACCTTGTGAAGATGCTGGAGGAAACGGGCACAAAAGTATCAATATCCACAGTAAAGCGTGTCCTAAATCTTCATAACCTGAAAGGCTGCTCAGCAAGGATGAAGCCACTACTCTAAAACCACCATAAAAAAAGCCAGACTACGGTTTGCAACTGCATATGGGGACAAAGATCGCTCTTTTTGGAGGAATGTCCTCTCGTCTGATGAAACAAAAATAGAACTGTTTGGCCATAATGACCATCGTTATGTTTGAAGGAAAAAGGGGGAGGCTTGCAAGCCTGAGAACACCATCCCAACTGTGAAGCACAGGGGTGGCAGCATCATGTTGTGTGGGTGCTTTGCTGCAGGAGGGACTGGTGCACTTCACAAAATAGATGCATCAAGAGGAAGGAAAATTACGTGGATATATTGAAGCAACATCAAGACATGGGTCTGTTAGTTAAAGCTTGGTCGCAAATGGGTCTTCCAAATGGACAATGACCCAAAGCATACTTCCAAACTTCTGGTAAAAATGGCTTAACGTCAACAAAGTCAAGGTTTTGGAGTGGAAATCACAAAGCGCTGACCTCAGTCCCATAGAACATTTGTGGACAGAACTGAAAAAGTGTGCGCGAGCAAGGAGGCCTACAAACCTGACTCAGTTACACCAGCTCTGTCAGGAAGAATGGGCCAAAATTCACCCAACTTATTGTGGGAAGCTACCCAAAACATTTGACCCAAGTTAAACAATTTAAAAGCAATGCTACCAAATACTAATTGAGTGTATGTAAACTTCTGACCCACTGGGAATGTGAAAAAAAATGTGAATGTGAATAAAAGCTGAAATAACTCTACTATTATTCTGACATTTCACATTCTGAAAACAAAAGTGGTGATCCTAACTGACCTAAAACAGGGATTTTTTTTTTTTTACTAGGTTTAAATGTCAGGAATTGTGAAAAACAGAGTTTAAATGTATTTGGCTAAGGTGTTTGTAAACATCCGACTTCAACTGTATGTACTTCACAACTTCGTCCCAGACCTGTTTCAAGAGCTCCTTGGTCTTCATGATGCCCCTTGCTTTGTGGTGTTGTAGACTCTGGGGCTTTTCAGAACAGGTGTATATTGAGATCATGTGACACTTAAATAAAGTCCACCTGTGTTCAATCTAACTAATTATGTGACTTCTGAAGGTAATTGGTGGCACCAGATCTTATTTAGGGGTTTCATAGCAAAGGGGGTGACTAGATATGCACACACCACTTCTCCTTTTTAAAAAAACATTTAAACAAGTAATTTTTTTCATTTTACTTCACCCATTTTGACTATTTTGTGTATGTCCATTACATGAAATCCAAATAAAAATCGGTTTAAATTAGGTTGTAATGCATCAAAACAGGAAAAATGACAAGGGGGATGAATATTTTTGAAGGCACTGTATCTACCTCCATTACCTCGTACCTCTGCACATTGACTCAGTACTGGTACCCTGTGTATTTATTCATTGTGTTATTAAATCTTTAAATATTTCTCTCTACATTGTTGAGAAGGGTCTGAAAGTAAGCATTTTCACTGTTAGTCTACACCTGTGCTTTTACAAAGCATGTGACAAAATAAAATTGGATAGCACTGTAGAATCACACTGGTTTTATGTTTATTAGCACAAACCTAAAAAAAAAAAAAAAAATACGAGACACTTTCAATCCACTAGTTGAAGTGTATTCAGTGTTAACAGAGTAGGGTTACACTATTCCAGCCGTAACAGAGTTTGTGTAATTATTATCAAGATACAATAGACTAGATCACTTAAGATCGGGATTCAAACTCAAAGCACAGGAATGCTGCTAGATCAAAGAGAATTTAACAAAACAAGTCATAATAACATTGCTTAATACAACTATGGGGGCTTTACTTTAAAAACACTTCACAGGCGAGACTCTGTTCCATGTAAAGATTAAGGGATGGTGTAAAGAAAATAGAAAAAAAAAGTCATCATCAACATAGATGTGAAGAACAATCCCTGCTAGTTCCTTGGGGTTTCAGCCAAACAGACGAGACAAACGGATATCTGTACTGTCCCAGCCAAACCCCCCCCCCCCCCCCAAAACCCTGGGTCGCATTCAGTGGGCACAAAAGCAGAACACTGTGTCAAAGTTTAAAACAAAGGAAAATGAACTAAAACACGCTAAAATGGCAACTCCTACTTTTCAAATGTTTTTGGAGATTTTGTGCCAAATGAACGCTACCCCATTATCAGACTTGTCGTCTCAGGTGGAAACTTGTTTCAAAAACAGTCGCAGCCATTTTTGTGCCTACTGAACGCTACCCTCCCATGCCACCAGACTGGGTATCTTGCTCCGTGCTCTCACTCCTTCCTGCGTTTCTTGTCGTGGTCGTAGTCCTTGGAGCCTCTACTGGTGGAGGGTCTCTTGGAGCCGCCGTGTTGCTTCGCCTCCTCTAAAAACTTGTCCAGACCGAACGGATCCTCCTCAAACTGGACAGGGCCGTCACGACGAGGACCGTGGTCCGTACCAGAGAACTCACGGTCCGGAACAAACCTGGAAGGGGAGGAATCAGTTGCATTAGTGCTGGGCAAAAAAACGTGCTCTCGTCGAGAAGGATTATAAGTTCCTTTAGTTCCCTACAACCCTGGGGTGTAGACGGGAGGGGACAGAGGTAAGGGAAGTTGAATCATTTGGAAATAGATCGTGTTCACTCAAAAACATTACTCAAACATGGTTGGTTGTTGAATTCTGGTAAGTACAGAGGACTTGGTATGACCCATATGAAGTGCAGTGCTGAGAAAATAAATGCATTAAACAATTCATCCTTTGAAGTGATTTCCATTTAACTTTCAAAGGTCTAATGTCTCCACATTTCAAACATAATAAGGGCAGGTTGAATTTACCACTGATAGACTGTTCCATAGGGTTTATCAACCTATAGCGCGTATCACATTCCACCATCAGTCCCTGTTAAAAGTGACCTGTTATCTGTAGCCCAGTAAAGAAACCAATCACATAAAGCAGCCAGTGAAACTATGGTAGACTGTCTGAGGAGACGCTGTGGACATCAGGGTAGGGATGGTGCAGATGAAGTACAGACATTCTGCTCTGGTATACACACACTATACGGTCGACCTCTGGTAAGAACTGCACACTCCACTTAGGGAAAGATCACTATAGTACCTACAGACTGGATCGTTCTGGCAGTGTGTTTATATCTATCAGCAGTGGACTGTGTCTCTCTCCATACGTCTCTCCCAGAGAGGAAGCAGCACCTTCCCCGACACGTTTTGCTCTTCATTGTAACCAGAGGGCTGATAGAAATACTATGCAGCCAGTCTCTCTTGGCTCGGAGTTGAGAAGCGGCCGGCTCTCTTGGCTCGGAGTTGAGAAGAGACCGACTCTCTTGGCTCGGAGTTGAGAAGAGACCGACTCTCTTGGCTCGGAGTTGAGAAGAGACCGACTCTCTTGGCTCGGAGTTGAGAAGAGACCGACTCTCTTGGCTCGGAGTTGAGAAGAGACCGACTCTCTTGGCTCGGAGTTGAGAAGAGACCGACTCTCTTGGCTCGGAGTTGAGAAGAGACCGACTCTCTTGGCTCGGAGTTGAGAAGAGACCGACTCTCTTGGCTCGGAGTTGAGAAGAGACCGACTCTCTTGGCTCGGAGTTGAGAAGAGACCGACTCTCTTGGCTCAGAGTTGAGAAGAGACCGACTCTCTTGGCTCAGAGTTGAGAAGAGACCGACTCTCTTGGCTCAGAGTTGAGAAGAGACCGACTCTCTTGGCTCAGAGTTGAGAAGAGACCGACTCTCTTGGCTCGGAGTTGAGAAGAGACCGACTCTCTTGGCTCGGAGTTGAGAAGAGACCGACTCTCTTGGCTCGGAGTTGAGAAGAGACCGACTCTCTTGGCTCGGAGTTGAGAAGAGACCGACTCTCTTGGCTCGGAGTTGAGAAGAGACCGACTCTCTTGGCTCGGAGTTGAGAAGAGACCGACTCTCTTGGCTCGGAGTTGAGAAGAGACCGACTCTCTTGGCTCGGAGTTGAGAAGAGACCGACTCTCTTGGCTCGGAGTTGAGAAGAGACCGACTCTCTTGGCTCGGAGTTGAGAAGAGACCGACTCTCTTGGCTCGGAGTTGAGAAGAGACCGACTCTCTTGGCTCGGAGTTGAGAAGAGACCGACTCTCTTGGCTCGGAGTTGAGAAGAGACCGACTCTCTTGGCTCGGAGTTGAGAAGAGACCGACTCTCTTGGCTCGGAGTTGAGAAGAGACCGACTCTCTTGGCTCGGAGTTGAGAAGAGACCGACTCTCTTGGCTCGGAGTTGAGAAGAGACCGACTCTCTTGGCTCGGAGTTGAGAAGAGACCGACTCTCTTGGCTCGGAGTTGAGAAGAGACCGACTCTCTTGGCTCGGAGTTGAGAAGAGACCGACTCTCTTGGCTCGGAGTTGAGAAGAGACCGACTCTCTTGGCTCGGAGTAGAGAAGAGACCGACTCTCTTGGCTCGGAGTTGAGAAGAGACCGACTCTCTTGGCTCGGAGTTGAGAAGAGACCGACTCTCTTGGCTCGGAGTTGAGAAGAGACCGACTCTCTTGGCTCGGAGTTGAGAAGAGACCGACTCTCTTGGCTCGGAGTTGAGAAGAGACCGACTCTCTTGGCTCGGAGTTGAGAAGAGACCGACTCTCTTGGCTCGGAGTTGAGAAGAGACCGACTCTCTTGGCTCGGAGTTGAGAAGAGACCGACTCTCTTGGCTCGGAGTTGAGAAGAGACCGACTCTCTTGGCTCGGAGTTGAGAAGAGACCGACTCTCTTGGCTCGGAGTTGAGAAGAGACCGACTCTCTTGGCTCGGAGTTGAGAAGAGACCGACTCTCTTGGCTCGGAGTTGAGAAGAGACCGACTCTCTTGGCTCGGAGTTGAGAAGAGACCGACTCTCTTGGCTCGGAGTTGAGAAGAGACCGACTCTCTTGGCTCGGAGTTGAGAAGAGACCGACTCTCTTGGCTCGGAGTTGAGAAGAGACCGACTCTCTTGGCTCGGAGTTGAGAAGAGACCGACTCTCTTGGCTCGGAGTTGAGAAGAGACCGACTCTCTTGGCTCGGAGTTGAGAAGAGACCGACTCTCTTGGCTCGGAGTTGAGAAGAGACCGACTCTCTTGGCTCGGAGTTGAGAAGAGACCGACTCTCTTGGCTCGGAGTTGAGAAGAGACCGACTCTCTTGGCTCGGAGTTGAGAAGAGACCGACTCTCTTGGCTCGGAGTTGAGAAGAGACCGACTCTCTTGGCTCGGAGTTGAGAAGAGACCGACTCTCTTGGCTCGGAGTTGAGAAGAGACCGACTCTCTTGGCTCGGAGTTGAGAAGAGACCGACTCTCTTGGCTCGGAGTTGAGAAGAGACCGACTCTCTTGGCTCGGAGTTGAGAAGAGACCGACTCTCTTGGCTCGGAGTTGAGAAGAGACCGACTCTCTTGGCTCGGAGTTGAGAAGAGACCGACTCTCTTGGCTCGGAGTTGAGAAGAGACCGACTCTCTTGGCTCGGAGTTGAGAAGAGACCGACTCTCTTGGCTCGGAGTTGAGAAGAGACCGACTCTCTTGGCTCGGAGTTGAGAAGAGACCGACTCTCTTGGCTCGGAGTTGAGAAGAGACCGACTCTCTTGGCTCGGAGTTGAGAAGAGACCGACTCTCTTGGCTCGGAGTTGAGAAGAGACCGACTCTCTTGGCTCGGAGTTGAGAAGAGACCGACTCTCTTGGCTCGGAGTTGAGAAGAGACCGACTCTCTTGGCTCGGAGTTGAGAAGAGACCGACTCTCTTGGCTCGGAGTTGAGAAGAGACCGACTCTCTTGGCTCGGAGTTGAGAAGAGACCGACTCTCTTGGCTCGGAGTTGAGAAGAGACCGACTCTCTTGGCTCGGAGTTGAGAAGAGACCGACTCTCTTGGCTCGGAGTTGAGAAGAGACCGACTCTCTTGGCTCGGAGTTGAGAAGAGACCGACTCTCTTGGCTCGGAGTTGAGAAGAGACCGACTCTCTTGGCTCGGAGTTGAGAAGAGACCGACTCTCTTGGCTCGGAGTTGAGAAGAGACCGACTCTCTTGGCTCGGAGTTGAGAAGAGACCGACTCTCTTGGCTCGGAGTTGAGAAGAGACCGACTCTCTTGGCTCGGAGTTGAGAAGAGACCGACTGCATGACTTATTTGAATAAGAAACATTAATGTGTTGGAAATTCCAAATGGTTTGCATTAGTCAACAGCGCTGACACACACACAGCCCACCAGACATGCCACCACCAGTCCCCAGGTCCAGAACAAATTCAAGGAAACATACAGTGTTACACAGAGCCATGAGTCCATCTTATGTAGCGCAAATGAACAGCAAACCTGGTTTAAAAAACAAATAAAGCAACACCCCACGGCACAATTCCTCTCCCCCATGTGACCTACTGGTTGTGTGTCTGTACTGACGTGTGACCTACTTATTGTGTGTCTGTACTGACGTGTGACCTACTGGTTGTGTGTCTGTACTGACGTGTGATCTACTTGGTGTGTGTCTGTACTGAAGTGTGACCTACTGGTTGTGTGTCTGTACTGACATGTGATCTACTTGGTGTGTGTCTGTACTGAAGTGTGACCTACTCGTTGTGTGATCTACTTGGTGTGTGTCTGTACTGAAGTGTGACCTACTCATTGTGTGTCTGTACTGACATGTGATCTACTTGGTGTGTGTCTGTACTGAAGTGTGACCTACTCGTTGTGTGATCTACTTGGTGTGTGTCTGTACTGAAGTGTGACCTACTGGTTGTGTGTCTGTACTGACGTGTGATCTACTTGGTGTGTGTCTGTACTGAAGTGTGACCTACTCGTTGTGTGATCTACTTGGTGTGTGTCTGTACTGAAGTGTGACCTACTGGTTGTGTGTCTGTACTGACGTGTGATCTACTTGGTGTGTGTCTGTAGTGAAGTGTGACCTACTCGTTGTGTGGTCTACTTGTTGTGCGTCTGTACTGATGTGTATGTGGAACTGATAGATGCAAAAACACACTACATGTTCATGTTTTTAATTGTATGTAATTGTATTTAGTCTGTAATGTCTGTTAGGTTATGGTGTTGGACTCCAGTAACACTAGCTGTCACCACTGGTGCCTAATAAA
The DNA here is from genome assembly GCF_057628025.1 of Oncorhynchus mykiss. Lineage (NCBI taxonomy): Eukaryota > Metazoa > Chordata > Actinopteri > Salmoniformes > Salmonidae > Oncorhynchus > Oncorhynchus mykiss. The sequence continues at coordinate 86,366,089 of NC_143025.1, read as the reverse complement.
ACCTAAAATGTTGAACGTATCAATTCAGGTCATTTACCGCGATATGGATTTTTTTGTCCATATCGCCCAGCTAGATGTCCCAGTCATTTCAAGACATGTCCTTGTACGTGTGTGTGTGTATATGGCGGCAGGGTAGCCTAGTGGTTAGAGCGTTGGACTAGTAACCGGAAGGTTGACATGGTACAAATCTGTCGTTCTGCCCCTGAACAGGCAGTTAACCCACAGTTCCTAGGCCGTCATTATTGAAAATAAGAATTTGTCCTCAACTGACTTGCCTAGTTAAATAAATAAAAAAATAAATAAAAAAAATATATATCTAACAGTATATCATAAATACAGAGGGGTAACATAACAGATGGCCTTGCGTACTTGCTGCTCTGCATGAGTGTGTCCAGGTCGTCTCCATACATGTCCTTGTCAGAGCTCTTGGAGGGCCTGTAGATGTTCTGGGCCATATCGCTGCCTCTCCTGAACGGCTGGTCGTACACGTTGTACATCTCATCCTCCCCACCTGCAAAACCACTGTCCATACCCTGGGGGAGGGGGGGGGGAGAAAGTATGTAAGATTTTCTGTGAAAAATGTCCAAACTAAATTAGTTTGACCGGCTGTAAGGAAATAAAAACCAGTGAAAACAACCCAACTTGTTTATGATAACATTTCTGTTCTGCTTGGATCCATATTTTAAGTGGTTTAAATACTAAAATAGCTTTTATGATGCTGATAAAGATCAACTTTTACAGACGGTCCCTAACTGCACATTCACTTTTTCTCAAGAAGTAAACCATATTTCTCCATCCTGTTCCCCAGTCAAAATGTAGCCCACATTTGGTGCATCATTTTACTGCATGAAATGCTTAATTCAGCAGGAGTTGATGTTGAGGCTATGTGAGAGTTTACAGAGCTACAGTCGGTGTCCAGATTTCAGTTTCCATTCAACCCATCTGAACAGTAGGCTACACTTCTCTTGATGTGTCATGGGCCTGTTTGAAGTGCCCATCTGGTGACTGTCCAATTTGTATAGCGCCTCACAATCATCACACATAACCTAGTTATAACCTAGCCAGCACTGCCATCGTCCTGCGTTACCACTTCACCTAATGTTTCACAGACATTACTTTTCTGCACCTCTCTTCTCTTTATTTTCAACTCTCCATTTCAGTTTCCTCTTATTGAATAAAACTTAAAACTCAAATATTGCCCCCCCCCCCCCCCCCCCCCCCCCCCCCCCGTGGTTCCACTAAATCTTTTTCTGCTCGTTCCCAAAAGCATTTGTGCGTATTTGGCACAAGTCCAGCTAGGCCCTAAAGCCTAGGATTACACACTAACGTCAGACAGACTAAAATAATGAAAGAAAAACCTCAATGTAGCCTATAGATATAAATTGCACAAGAATTATAGATGAATGAATTTGTTACGGTATTGTTTTGTCTTCATTCTACCTTCCTTCAGCCATACAATATTTCAGGACCCTAACCCCACCCGCCTGTGGATATAACCATGGGGACGGCAGGTTATGGGTCAACCTGCGCATCACTAGTGTGTGTGTGTGTGCGCTCCATCTCACCTTGCTCTGGTTAAACAGTCTCTGGTCGTACTGAGCCTCGCTGGAGGCTCTAGGGTTGGGCTGGCCCAGAGCGATCAGCTCACTGACATCTCTGTCCTGGTCTCTCTGCAGCTTCGACCTGACGATGGAAACACACCAGAGACAGTTGAGGAAGAAGGAGACATTCATTTAAAAGTACTACAATGGAAGGTAGCCTGCGAGCTAAAAACTAGCGCACCCAACCTCTGTAGCTTTGTGTGGAATTAGTCTCTGCTCCAAACCACACACACTATAACACCAGGGCACATTACGGTATCATAACTTCATCATCCCCAATCTCTACAAATCTGCAGATAATCACGTCCAGCAGACGCGCCGGCAAGGTTAAGTAGTCGCTGTTGGTGTCTCCCCCCCCCCCCCTCGTTGTTTCCCTGCAGTCGTAGCAGACAGACAAGGGGTCAGGGCTGGGTTCTGCTGTGGTGAGCTGCATTCATTCAACGTTTCTTACTCAACATGAATGATTCCGCTGTGTGTGTGTAAAGTCAGTGTGTCGGGTGTGTGGCTAGAGCAATGGTGTGTGACTGTAGTACTGGTGTGTGTATGTAATGGCGTGTGTATGTAATGGTGTGTGACTGGAGCAATGGTGTGTGTATGTAATGGTGTGTGTATGTTTGTGTGTTGCGTTGTTAAAAATGATTGTACCTCTTATCAGGGGCAGCTCTGGAGATGTTCCTGTCGTGCTGTCTCTCTTTCCTCCTGTCATGACGGATCTCGTCACGCTCTCTGGCCTCACCGTCCTCTCCACCTGCCACAGGAGAGACGGAGGGAGGAGGGAGAAATACAGATGGAGAATGTACAGGGGATGGAGAGAGTGGGACAGTGCAGAGGGAGAGAAGGAGAAGAAACAGAGAATGAGAGAAGGAGAAGAAACAGGGAATGAGAGAGTGGGACAGTACCAGGAGGAGAGATGGAGAAGAAACCGGGAATGAGAGAGTGGGACAGTACAGGAGGAGAGAGGGAGAAGAAACAGGGAATGAGAGAAGGAGAAGAAACAGGGAATGAGAGAGTGGGACAGTGCAGGAGGAGAGAGGGAGAAGAAACAGGGAATGAGAGAAGGAGAAGAAACAGGGAATGAGAGAGTGGGATAGTGCAGGAGGACAGATGGAGAAGAAACAGGGAATGAGAGAAGGAGAAGAAACAGGGAATGAGAGAGTGGGACAGTGCAGGAGGAGAGGGGGAGAAGAAACAGGGAATGAGAGAGTGGGACAGTGCAGGAGGAGAGAGGGAGAAGAAACAGGGAATGAGAGAGTGGGACAGTACAGGAGGAGAGAGTGGGACAGTACAGGAGGAGAGAGGGAGAAGAAACAGGGAATGAGAGAGTGGGACAGTACAGGAGGAGAGAGGGAGAAGAAACAGGGAATGAGAGAGTGGGACAGTACAGGAGGAGAGAGGGAGAAGAAACAGGGAATGAGAGAGTGGGACAGTACCAGGAGGAGAGATGGAGAAGAAACAGGGAATGAGAGTGGGACAGTACAGGAGGAGAGAGGGAGAAGAAACAGGGAATGAGAGAGTGGGACAGTGCAGGAGGAGAGAGGGAGAAGAAACAGGGAATGAGAGAGTGGGACAGTACCAGGAGGAGAGATAGAGAAGAAACAGGGAATGAGAGAGTGGGACAGTGCAGGAAGAGAGAGAGAGAAGAAACAGGGAATGAGACAGTGGGACAGTGCAGGAGGAGAGAGGGAGAAGAAACAGGGAATGAGAGTGGGACAGTGCAGGAGGAGAGAGGGAGAAGAAACAGGGAATGAGAGAGTGGGACAGTACCAGGAGGAGAGATAGAGAAGAAACAGGGAATGAGAGAGTGGGACAGTGCAGGGGAGAGAGGGAGCAAGGGGGTTACCAGGAGGCTCACTCATAAACGACAGCGGAGTCTAGTCCTCCCTCTGCATGCACAGAGCTACTTGGTCAAGACTCAGTGTTTCTAAATGCTGCATTTGGTTAAACACCGTCAGTATATTTCATTTCAAATGTACTTATTAGGGATTTGTGACCATGATAACCAAAACTTTGATACTTTGCAACTCATTACAGTCCTTGTACAGGAAAACACGAAATCATAAACAGATGATCTGATCCTAGATCTGTGGTTAGGGTAGAATTAAAGAAGGAAGAGGGTGGTGAACTGACCTTTGTCCCCTCCGTGACCTTTGATCCCTGCCCTGCGGTCTCGGGCCATTTGAGCCAGCTCTCTGAGCTTCTCCTCCTTCTTCTCCTTCTCTTTCTGGGCCATCTTCTTCTCCACCTGGGCTCTCATTTCCACAGCCTCTCTGGCCTAAACACAACAACAAAGAGAGAACACAGAATAGTATTTTCATGGCGACAGAATCACTCGGAAATCCATATCACACAGAACTGTAGTTGGATTTGAAATGGACAAAAAGACCATTCACAACCAAAACATTATTTCAGAGAGGCTCTGAGAAGTTGCTACGGCACAGGACGAACACCAAGATCCAAACCCACAGACTGTTTACCTTTCTGTCAGCAATGTAGAGCGCCTCGGCCAGTTTGGCAAAGTTCTCGTTGATGTGAACGGTCTGCAGTCCTCTACCGTCCGCAGCCAGACGCTTGTCCAGTGGGATGGTGTAACCCTAGGGAGACCAATCACAGAACGCAAGGAGATGGGCTTCCAACGTTATCGCTCTGGGCACCAAACAAAGATACATGTCTCATGAATTCATCCAGAGGGAGGAAGCAGAGGTAGAGTCAGTACCTTGGCGTTCTTCCAGTTTGAAATACAGGGGGGAATCTTCCACTCCTGTTGCTCCTTGACAGTCATCTGAAAGGACACAGAGAAAACACGTCACGTCTTTGTCCAACATTTACACAGCTAGAGGGAGGAGGTTCCAGATGAACCCATTTACACAGCTAGAGGGAGGAGGTTCCAGATGAACCCATTTACACAGCTAGAGGGAGGAGGTTCCAGATGAACCCATTTACACAGCTAGAGGGAGAAGGTTCCAGATGAACCCATTTACACAGCTAGAGGGAGAAGGTTCCAGATGAACCCATTTACACAGCTGGAGGGAGGAGGTTCCAGATGAACCCATTTACACAGCTAGAGGGAGAAGTTTCCAGATGAACCCATTTACACAGCTAGAGGGAGGAGGTTCCAGATGAACCCATTTACACAGCTAGAGGGAGAAGGTTCCAGATGAACCCATTTACACAGCTAGAGGGAGGAGGTTCCAGATGAACCCATTTACACAGCTAGAGGGAGAAGGTTCCAGATGAACCCATTTACACAGCTAGAGGGAGGAGGTTCCAGATGAACCCATTTACACAGCTAGAGGGAGAAGGTTCCAGATGAACCCATTTACACAGCTAGAGGGAGGAGGTTCCAGATGAACCCATTTACACAGCTAGAGGGAGAAGGTTCCAGATGAACCGCTATATAACCGCTAGGCGGTACTCAGTTCAACGTACCGAAGTCATGGTAACCAACCAGCTAGACAGCACCCACCTTACCACTGTCCCACCACCCACTCAGTAACGATGGTATTAATGCTGTCCACCACCCACTCAGTAACGATGGTATTACTGCTCTCCACCCTCAGTAACGATGGTATTACTGCTGTCCACCACCCACTCAGTAACGATGGTATTACTGCTGTCCACCACCCACTCAGTAACGATGGTATTAATGCTCTCCACCCACTCAGTAACGATGGTATTACTGCTGTCCACCACCCACTCAGTAACGATGGTATTAATGCTGTCCACCACCCACTCAGTAACGATGGTATTACTGCTGTCCACCACCCACTCAGTAACGATGGTATTACTGCTGTCCACCACCCACTCAGTAAGGATGGTATTAATGCTCTCCACCCACTCAGTAACGATGGTATTACTGCTGTCCACCACCCACTCAGTAACGATGGTATTAATGCTCTCCACCCACTCAGTAACGATGGTATTACTGCTGTCCACCACCCACTCAGTAACGATGGTATTAATGCTGTCCACCACCCACTCAGTAACGATGGTATTAATGCTGTCCACCCACTCAGTAACGATGGTATTACTGCTGTCCACCACCCACTAAGTAACAATGGTATTACTGCTGTCCACCACCCACTCAGTAACGATGGTATTAATGCTGTCCACCACCCACTCAGTAACGATGGTATTAATGCTGTCCACCACCCACTCAGTAACGATGGTATTACTGCTGTCCACCACCCACTCAGTAACGATGGTATTAATGCTCTCCACCCACTCAGTAACGATGGTATTACTGCTGTCCACCACCCACTCAGTAACGATGGTATTAATGCTGTCCACCACCCACTCAGTAACGATGGTATTAATGCTGTCCACCACCCACTCAGTAACGATGGTATTACTGCTGTCCACCACCCACTCAGTAACGATGGTATTAATGCTCTCCACCCACTCAGTAACGATGGTATTACTGCTGTCCACCACCCACTCAGTAACGATGGTATTAATGCTGTCCACCACCCACTCAGTAACGATGGTATTAATGCTCTCCACCCACTCAGTAACGATGGTATTACTGCTCTCCACCACCCACTCAGTAACGATGGTATTAATGCTGTCCACCACCCACTCAATCTGTTGCCACGTATGTTGTTTGAGAGTTAGCGCTTTGTACTTGCAGAGCAGTCATGGTTTTTCAACATGGCATCTTGTAGTCTGGCTCTAAGTATACCATCAGGGTATCGAAGCCTACATCCTCAACCACTGACAATGCCTGCATATCAACTGCAGTCATATCTGTAATCAGTGCTGTGATTCTCACTCCGTCCCTCATCGCCCTACTTCCAGCAATGGGTTGGGTCTCACGCTGCCTCCCGTTCAGCACCTGTTCTGCCAGCAACGGGTTGAGTCTCAAGCTGCCTCCCCTTCAGCACCTGTTCTGCCAGCAACGAGTTGAGTCTCACGCTGCCTCCCTTCCAGCACCTGTTCTGCCAGCAACGAGTTGGGTCTCACGCTGCCTCCCTTCCAGCACCTGTTCTGCCAGCAACGGGTTGAGTCTCACGCTGCCTCCCTTCCAGCACCTGTTCTGCCAGCAACGGGTTGGGTCTCACGCTGCCTCCCTTCCAGCACCTGTTCTGCCAGCAATGGGTTGGGTCTCACGCTGCCTCCCCTTCAGCACCTGTTCTGCCAGCAACGGGTTGGGTCTCACGCTGCCTCCCTTCCAGCACCTGTTCTGCCAGCAACGGGTTGGGTCTCAAGCTGCCTCCCTTCCAGCACCTGTTCTGCCAGCAACGAGTTGGGTCTCACGCTGCCTCCCTTCCAGCACCTGTTCTGCCAGCAACGAGTTGGGTCTCAAGCTGCCTCCCCTTCAGCACCTGTTCTGCCAGCAACGAGTTGGGTCTCACGCTGCCTCCCTTCCAGCACCTGTTCTGCCAGCAACGAGTTGGGTCTCACGCTGCCTCCCTTCCAGCACCTGTTCTGCCAGCAACGAGTTGGGTCTCAAGCTGCCTCCCCTTCAGCACCTGTTCTGCCAGCAACGAGTTGGGTCTTGCGCTGCCTCCCTTCCAGCACCTGTTCTGCCAGCAACGAGTTGGGTCTCAAGCTGCCTCCCCTTCAGCACCTGTTCTGCCAGCAATGGGTTGGGTCTCACGCTGCCTCCCTTCCAGCACCTGTTCTGCCAGCAACGGGTTGGGTCTCACGCTGCCTCCCCTTCAGCACCTGTTCTGCCAGCAACGGGTTGAGTCTCAAGCTGCCTCCCTTCCAGCACCTGTTCTGCCAGCAACGGGTTGGGTCTCACGCTGCCTCCCCTTCAGCACCTGTTCTGCCAGCAACGGGTTGGGTCTCACGCTGCCTCCCTTCCAGCACCTGTTCTGCCAGCAATGGGTTGGGTCTCACGCTGCCTCCCTTCCAGCACCTGTTCTGCCAGCAACGGGTTGAGTCTCAAGCTGCCTCCCTTCCAGCACCTGTTCTGCCAGCAATGGGTTGGGTCTCACGCTGCCTCCCTCCCAGCACCTGTTCTGCCAGCAACGGGTTGGGTCTCACGCTGCCTCCCTTCCAGCACCTGTTCTGCCAGCAACGAGTTGGGTCTCACGCTGCCTCCCTTCCAGCACCTGTTCTGCCAGCAACGGGTTGAGTCTCACGCTGCCTCCCCTTCAGCACCTGTTCTGCCAGCAACGGGTTGGGTCTCACGCTGCCTCCCTTCCAGCACCTGTTCTGCCAGCAACGAGTTGAGTCTCACGCTGCCTCCCCTTCAGCACCTGTTCTGCCAGCAACGGGTTGGGTCTCACGCTGCCTCCCTTCCAGCACCTGTTCTGCCAGCAACGGGTTGAGTCTCACGCTGCCTCCCCTTCAGCACCTGTTCTGCCAGCAATGGGTTGGGTCTCACGCTGCCTCCCGTTCAGCACCTGTTCTGCCAGCAATGGGTTGGGTCTCACGCTGCCTCCCCTTCAGCACCTGTTCTGCCAGCAACGGGTTGGGTCTCACGCTGCCTCCCTTCCAGCACCTGTTCTGCCAGCAACGGGTTGGGTCTCACGCTGCCTCCCCTTCAGCACCTGTTCTGCCAGCAATGGGTTGGGTCTCACGCTGCCTCCCGTTCAGCACCTGTTCTGCCAGCAACGGGTTGAGTCTCAAGCTGCCTCCCTTCCAGCACCTGTTCTGCCAGCAACGGGTTGGGTCTCACGCTGCCTCCCTTCCAGCACCTGTTCTGCCAGCAACGGGTTGAGTCTCAAGCTGCCTCCCTTCCAGCACCTGTTCTGCCAGCAACGGGTTGAGTCTCAAGCTGCCTCCCCTTCAGCACCTGTTCTGCCAGCAACGGGTTGAGTCTCAAGCTGCCTCCCTTCCAGCACCTGTTCTGCCAGCAACGGGTTGAGTCTCACGCTGCCTCCCCTTCAGCACCTGTTCTGCCAGCAACGGGTTGAGTCTCAAGCTGCCTCCCTTCCAGCACCTGTTCTGCCAGCAACGGGTTGAGTCTCAAGCTGCCTCCCCTTCAGCACCTGTTCTGCCAGCAACGGGTTGGGTCTCACGCTGCCTCCCCTTCAGCACCTGTTCTGCCAGCAATGGGTTGAGTCTCAAGCTGCCTCCCTTCCAGCACCTGTTCTGCCAGCAACGGGTTGGGTCTCACGCTGCCTCCCGTTCAGCACCTGTTCTGCCAGCAACGGGTTGAGTCTCAAGCTGCCTCCCTTCCAGCACCTGTTCTGCCAGCAACGGGTTGGGTCTCACGCTGCCTCCCTTCCAGCACCTGTTCTGCCAGCAACGGGTTGAGTCTCAAGCTGCCTCCCTTCCAGCACCTGTTCTGCCAGCAACGGGTTGGGTCTCACGCTGCCTCCCTTCCAGCACCTGTTCTGCCAGCAACGGGTTGGGTCTCACTCTGCCTCCCTTCCAGCACCTGTTCTGCCAGCAACGGGTTGAGTCTCAAGCTGCCTCCCTTCCAGCACCTGTTCTGCCAGCAACGGGTTGGGTCTCACGCTGCCTCCCCTTCAGCACCTGTTCTGCCAGCAACGGGTTGGGTCTCACGCTGCCTCCCCTTCAGCACCTGTTCTGCCAGCAACGAGTTGGGTCTCAAGCTGCCTCCCTTCCAGCACCTGTTCTGCCAGCAACGGGTTGAGTCTCAAGCTGCCTCCCCTTCAGCACCTGTTCTGCCAGCAACGGGTTGGGTCTCACGCTGCCTCCCCTTCAGCACCTGTTCTGCCAGCAATGGGTTGAGTCTCAAGCTGCCTCCCTTCCAGCACCTGTTCTGCCAGCAACGGGTTGGGTCTCACGCTGCCTCCCTTCCAGCACCTGTTCTGCCAGCAACGGGTTGGGTCTCACTCTGCCTCCCTTCCAGCACCTGTTCTGCCAGCAACGGGTTGAGTCTCAAGCTGCCTCCCTTCCAGCACCTGTTCTGCCAGCAACGGGTTGGGTCTCACTCTGCCTCCCTTCCAGCACCTGTTCTGCCAGCAATGGGTTGGGTCTCACGCTGCCTCCCGTTCAGCACCTGTTCTGCCAGCAACGGGTTGGGTCTCACGCTGCCTCCCCTTCAGCACCTGTTCTGCCACTGTAGCTCAGTTCCACTTCGCAAAGTTTACATCTGATCACCTTCTCAAAGTATTGCCATAGAGGTCTTCTCTTCTTTGTCTCCCCATCTGCCATTTAACGACATCACACCTGTTAACGACGATGACGTGTGGGGCGCTTTAGAGCCGTGGCAAATCATTTGAAAGATGCATATAGCCTACCTGTAGTATTTCTGCGTTATATATTTGTTACATTTAAATGTTGTGCCTTTACAATGACCAGGACCTGTTAGTGACAGTTTGGTGATAACTGCATTAGGATTTTAATCTAAATAAATAAAAAAGGTTTTCAGTTAGGGGTTATTTTTTTGAAACGTTAGCGATTCCAAATTCGTTCAAACGTCACACCCCTTGTCTGAACCCCAACAGTACCTTTCTGCTGGGAGAGTGCATGACTGGTGCAGGAGGAGAGGGAGGACCACGAGGAATCTTCTTGTTGATCCTGAAACAATCAAACATGTCATTTTAGTTAACACAATAAAGGGGGTGGGGCATCTAGTCTGCATCCATCCAGGATATGCATGACTCGAGTTACCCCAGCAAGATAATAATACTGACAAGCATGTCAGTTAAAGGGTTTAGCAAGCATATCAGTTAAAGGGTTTAGCAAGCATTTAGTCAGTGACCATGATGTAAATGTACTTACTTGAAGCGTGGGGGCTCCATGGGGTCCTTCTGCATCTCCACCATACGGATGACCCTCTGTTTGGCCCCAGAGTTGAAGGCCACACCCTGCTGGGAAGGAGTGTACCTGGTGGAATAACACACAAGGTATCAGCATCTACAGGCCCCTTTCAATAAACCACACAAACACTTTGAATAAATGATAGGTTTCACAGGCACTGTCCTGTACACAAGTAGGCTTCTACACCCGCATTGCTTGCTGTTTGGGGTTTTAGGCTGGGTTTCTGTACAGCACTTTGAGATATCAGCTGATGTACGAAGGGCTACATAAATAAATTTGATTTAGGCCTAGGCTACATGTTGCATGGAAGTACGCAAATGTTCAGACCACAATGATGATTTCTAAATTGAGTCTGAAAAATGTTGTATTATACTCTTCTGTAGGGCAGAAATACATACACATTTTTACATCAGTGTATCATATACACTTAGTGGCCAGTTTATTAGGTACAGTTTTAGTGGCCAGTTTATTTCCCCCCCACCCAATCACAAAAAAAGGTTAGCTCTACATCCATTATCTTAGAAACGGCTGGCATTCTGGGCTTTTCATTAACGACAGTGTGCAGGGTTTACAGAGAACAGTGCAACAAAACAAAAAAAACTACATCCAGTCAGCAGCTTGGTAGCTTGCCTGTGGCTCAAAAACAGCTTGTTGATGAGAGGTCGAAGGAGAATGGCCACAAACAGACAAACAACGGCGCAATGCAACAGTAGAGCGCAGAACAGCATTTCGGAAAGCACAACTCATCGGTCCTTGTAACAGATGGACTATTGCAGCAGACGCCCACATCGGGTTCTACTCCGATCAGTTAAAAACAAGAAGAAGAGGCTCCAGTGGGCACGTGATCACCAACACTGGACAACTGAGGAGTGGAAAAACATTGCCTGGTTCGACGAAGCCCGTTCTGGGCTTTTCATTAACGACAGTGTGCAGGGTTTACATGCGGATGGCAGTCAGGATTTGAAATAAGCAGCATGGCCCCATCCTGCTTGGTGTCAACGGTACATGCCGGTGTTTTTTTTTATCTTTATCTTTATTTAACTAGGCATGTCAGTTAAGAACAAATTCTTATTTTCAATGATGACCTAGGAACCGTGGGTTAAATGCCTTGTTCAGGGGCAGAACGGCAGATTTTTACCTTGTCAGCTCAGGGATTCGATCTTGCAACCTTTCAGTTACTAGTCCAACGCTCAACGTCCAACACTAGGCTACCTGCCGCCCCATGGTGTGGCGGTGTAATGGTGTGGGGAATGTTTTCCTGGTCCCCTGATCCCAACAGATCAACATTTGAACGCCACTCCTTGTAGAATCCAGGTTGTTCTGGAGGCAAAGGGGGGTCCAACCCAATACTAGATGTGCATACCTAATAAAATGGCCACTAATAGTGCATCAGAGAACAACCATACCTGATGTACTGTGCAGGGGCCTGTTTGTCTGCTGCCCTCACAGGCATTGCTGCAGCGATCTTCTGGGAGACCTGCTTCATCAGAGCATCGCGGGTCTTCTCCGTCAGCTCTTTGACAGCCTCCTCGTCCGGCTTTTGCAGCTCAGGAGCATCATCGTTCAGCACTTCCTTAGGAAGCAGGTCTGTGTACTTACTGAAGATCACCTGCACAGGGAAAACAGAGGAGACAGCGGAACATACATAAACTGAACTCTACACTGCTTCTCTATGGGGGCATATATTCAAATGGTGGCCCCTCATTTTTTATTTAAGCAGGTAGGCCAGTTGAAAACAAGTTCTCATTTACAACTGCCACCTGGCCAAGATGAACACATAGCAGCGTGACAAAAACAAACTAATTTTAACCACATGATCTGGGCAAGACACAGCTTTATTTACTTGGTAACTATAGGACAACAACGATGGAGGCTCACAGCAGAAATCCAAATAAAACGGACATTACTTTATGTCGCAGACTCATCTGAGAATGTATTGTACGTCCAACTGCATTGTAAATCTAGCTTGACCAAGCAGACCAGCTGGATATTTCATCATATTCTTACCTTGTCCTTGCCCTGTCCCTGTCTGGCGATGGCATCGTATTTGATCTTGCCCTCAGCATCCACCTGAACTGCCAGGGCATTGGATGTCTTTTTCTTCCTGCCCATCTCCAGAGGGAACTGGGCCACGTGGATCTCAGGGAAGGCACCGCCATCTCCAAAGTCCTACAACACAGAACAAGGCAGAGAGTCAAACAAACAGAGACTAAGAGTCAGAGACTGTGTGGAGATATACCTCCATCTCCAAAGTCCTACAACACAAAACAAGGCAGAGTGTCAAACAAACAGAGACTAAGAGGAAGAGACTGTGTGGAGATATACCTCCATCTCCAAAGTCCTACAAAGCAGGGGAGCCAAACACAAACCGAGAAAAAGTCTCACATTACCTATTTTTTTCTGGACAGAGTACTATCTAACACAGCACCAACAATAGCAAACTCTTGTAAGGCTTCGACTGTCCCTTCCACTTTACATGGAGTCCCTTTTAAGACGACTCATAGCTAATCGCAGCCTCATTGAATTCATTAAACTAGGTATGGCGTAAATATCAGTACCTCCAGAGAGCGTGGCACCCAGCTCTTCCTGTAGCCGTAGGGAGGGGGTTCTCTGCGGGAGGAGACCAGGGCGGTGGAGTGGGACCTCTGTGCCCGGGCTCTCTCCTCTGACTCCAACTGGTCCTGAGACAGCTGGGTCGGCGCAGGTAGAAAGCTGCAGGCAGACAAACAAAGTTGTCAATCTTCTTTCGCTATTAAATTGTATGTACGCAATTCAGGTATCTCGACTGTAAACAAGGCTAGCTAGCTATCTAACGTTTGCGTACGATGCATGTGCTAGTTTGAAAGTTGAGACACAACACATGGTTGTGTTCGCAACTAGTAACGCCAATGTACATTTTCTAATAAACCTGGCCCCGATAAACCAAATACCTAGCTAGCTAATCCTCAAGACAAGAAACCACCAGAGAGCAGTTAGCTAAAGTTAGCTTGCTAGCTAGCCAACTAGGCCAGGAGTTAGCCTAGCTAACTATATGCTAACGACCAAAACATCGATTTCATAAAAATAATATGGGGGTAAGACGTAACTAACTTTACATAATGTCTTAACATGCCATTTTATTATTTAAAGGTGCTGTACATTCAGTAAAATATAAATAAGGCCTTGCCACACGACTCACCTCGTAAGCGACATTTTTTTCTCTCCCCTTGCTCGCACAGACTGACGTCATACGTAGGGAACGACACAATGTTCAGAATCTCGCGATATTAGATTGCAGCTACATGTGACTTCCTCTAGCATATGAGGTGATAGGTCGAGAATGCTCCTGCATATTTCACTTTTTTTTACGATATATATAAAACAATTACTTAGAAAAAAGAATGGCGAGTAAAAGGCTATGAAAAAATATTGACATTCTTACATGTTAGTCATTTAGCAACATTGCCCTGCTGGAAATACCAATTCTCAGAGTTGGGGGACATTGTCAGAGCAGAAGGAAGCAAGTTTTCTTCCAGGACAACCTTGTACGTGGCTTGATTCATGTGTCCTTCACAAATACAAATCTTCCCGATTCCAGCCTTGCTGAATCACCCCCAGATCATCACCGATCCTCCACCAAATATCACTGTGGGTGCGAGACACTGTGGCTTGTAGGCCTCTCCAGGTCTCGCACCCACTGTGAAATTTGGTGGAGGATCGGTGATGATCTGGGGGTGCTTCAGCTTTGTACACTGCCTCAAAAGTGTCAAAAACATGCTATTGAAATGGCAGAAATCATTGATGACCCAAAAGATAAATGCTGCCTTGTCTCATTCACCTTCTTGTCACTCATCCTCAGATTTCTCCAAACCCTGTCAGCTCACATCCATCACAGCATTACCCCATCAGATCAGACAGGATAACTTCATTAGGTCTCCGCTCACCAACAGGAAGACACAATAAAGAACAAAATAGCAGTAGTGCCTCTTCGAAACAGTTGACCTGCATGCTTTTTCTAATACTCCTGGGACCCACTGAATGGAAATCCATCCTTGAGACTTTCTCCTATAGGATACAGTATGTACTGCATTTAAACATAACAGTGGGTACACTTCTACGCAGACAACACCATTCTGTATACTTCTGGCCCTTCTTTGGACACTGTGTTGACTAACCTCCAGACGAGCTTCAATGTCATTCAACACTCCTTCCGTGGCCTCCAACTGCTCTTAAATGCAAGCAAAACTAAATTCATGCTCTTCAACCGATCGCTGCCCGAACCCACCCACCAGTCTAGCATCACTACTCTGGACGGTTCTGACTTAGTTAGACTGTAAACTCTCCTTCCAGACTCACATTAAGCATCTCCAATCCAAAATTAAATCTGGAATTGGCTTCCTATTTCACAAAAAGCGTCCTTCACCCATGCTGCCAAACATACCCTCGTAAAACTGACTATCTTACCGATCCTTGACTTCGGCAATGTCATTTACAAAATAGCTTCCAACACTCTACTCAGCAAATTGGATGTAGTCTATCACAGTGCCATCTGTTTTGTCACAAAGCCCCATATACCACCCACCACTGCAACCTGTATGCTCTCATTGGCTGGCCCTCGCTTCATATTCGTCGCCATACCGACTGGCTCAAGGTCATTTATAAGTCTTTGCTAGGTAAAGCCCCACCTTATCTCAGCTCACTGGTCACCATGGCAGCACCCCCCTGTAGCATGCGCCCCAGCAGGTATATTTCACTGGTCACCCCCAAAGCCAACTCCTCCTTTGGCCGTCTTTCCTTCCAGTTCTCTGCTGCCAATGACTGGAACTAATTGCAAAAATCACTAAAGTTGGAGATTTATACTGTATCTCCCTCACTAACTTTAAGCATCAACTGTCAGAGCAGCTTACCGATCATTGCACCTGTACATAGCCCATCTGTAAATAGCCACCCAACTACCTCATCCCCATATTGTTATTTATTTTTTGCTCCTTTGCACCTCAGTATCTCTACTTCCACATTCATCTTTTGCACATCTATCACTCCAGTTTTTAATTGCTAAATTGTAATTATTTCGCCACTATGGCCTATTTTATTGCCTTACCTCCCTAATCTTACTACATTTGCACACACTGTATATAGACTTTTCTATTGTGTTATTGACTGTACGTTTGTTTATTCCATGTGTAACTCTGTGCTGTTTGTGTTACACTGCTTTACTATATCTTGGCCAGGTCGCAGTTGTAAATGAGAACTTGTTCTCAACTGGCCTACCTGGTTAAATAAAGGTGAAACAAAATAAATAAATAAACATAAGCCAATGTTTCATCATTGTAGCCTAATTATTGCAATTTCGATCAATGATGTCTAAATCAAACTACATGTAGTCTTTTGTCAAACTGTTTCAGCCACATGATTCTAATAAACCTAATTTCAATGTTTAAGAAGCTAAGTGCCCTTTCTTCACCACTCAGCACAGTAAACATTTCCCCACTCAGTCAGCAGTAGTAACCTCTATAGCAATGTGGGCAATGAAAAGGTCACCAGGGCTCGTTCCATTTCCACAGAGTTCCTTCCTCTTCCTCTCTCTGATTGTTGCTGTTCCGGTAAAGGACGCTTCTGAAAAGGTGTCAAACTAAGGTTATGTAACTGTGACCACAGGTTGAGGCCGCCACGGCGTCGGGGTGTGTGTGTGTGTGTGTGTGTGTGTGTGTGTGCGACTGTGTTTGTGTGTGTGTGTGTCGCCTGCCCCCGAAGGGTGTAAAAAATCATATTTTCTGGTCCTCTTCTTAGTGCTCAGCTGGTACCCTACCCACTGTTCTCTCTCACCTCTCACCATCCCTCTTTCTCTCTCCTGCCACAGACTCCCTGGGTTGTTTCTGCGAGTGAGTGCTGGTTGGCTAGGCTGTAGTAGAGCGGTAAGGTAGTGCTGAACACTGATTGGTTGTGCTCCTCCACAAGGACTGTGCAGGGGGCGAAGTGAGGCATGTTAACCTGAAGGGACAGAAGACATTGTCCCTCAGCAAAACTGCCCTGAGGGATCCCTCCAGCCATACCAATGTCAGTCTCTGACTCTGTTTAAGTCATCAAGACTCATACTGCACTGTCTAACTTTTCCCTGTAAATGTACAGCATTATACTGGCACCACAGTTGCAGTGGGGTAAAGTACTTCAGTAAAAATACTTTAAAGTACTACTGTAAGGTCCTATTAAGTCGTTTTTGGGGGGTACCTGTACTGTACTTTACTTTACTATTTATGTTTATATTACTCGTTACATTATGAATGCTTAGCAGGACAGGAACATTGTCAAATTCACAGACTTATCAAGAGGACATCCCTGCTCATCCCTTCTGCCTCTGATCTGGTGGACTCACTAAACAGAGAACATCCCTGCTCATCCCTTCTGCCTCTGATTTGGTGGACTCACTAAACAGAGAACATCCCTGCTCATCCCTTCTGCCTCTGATCTGGTGGACTCACTAAACAGAGAACATCCCTGCTCATCCCTTCTGCCTCTGATTTGGTGGACTCACTAAACAGAGAACATCCCTGCTCATCCCTTCTGCCTCTGATCTGGTGGACTCACTAAACAGAGAACATCCCTGCTCATCCCTTCTGCCTCTGATTTGGTGGACTCACTAAACAGAGAACATCCCTGCTCATCCCTTCTGCCTCTGATCTGGTGGACTCACTAAACAGAGAACATCCCTGCTCATCCCTTCTGCCTCTGATTTGGTGGACTCACTAAACAGAGAACATCCCTGCTCATCCCTTCTGCCTCTGATCTGGTGGACTCACTAAACAGAGAACATCCCTGCTCATCCCTTCTGCCTCTGATTTGGTGGACTCACTAAACACAAATGCTTCATTTATAAATGATGTCTGAATGTTTAAGTGTTTCCCTGTCTATCCTTAACCAATTTACAACAGGAATATCACCTGTGGTTATTTGACCAAATGTGAAAAGGGATTCAATGACATTCCCCAGATTTAGACTATGTTCAGTGTGTAGTGTGTGGCACAAAAATGCCCACCCTGTAGTCTCCTGAACTTATCTTCTCCTGTGATTTAGGGTTGGTGTCAGAGCACTTCCATCCTCTCTAGCACAGTCAGATAGTATCTCCAGTATAGCGTTGCACAATTCTGGTCACTTACCCAAAATTCTCAGGTTCTTCAAAAATCCTGTTCGGAGGATTCATTATTTGTTTTCTCCATCATGGTTCCAGGAATTCTCCAACCGGGATTTCTAGAAAACCTGGGAATTCTGGGAAAACTACTATATTTTTGCAAACGACTCAATGGTTACGTCTAGCAGGGCAGATAAGCAGGCAGTCCAGGACACATTCTACTGTTCTACTACTGTGCTGCTGACGCCCGGGTCGCAAGCTGACACAGAGGTGCCACCTCCACCCGCCACCCAAGTTACCCTCCCAACAGGAAAAGTATGAGAATCAGACAATGGAAGGAAGGGAGAGAGGTAGGGATGGAGGGAGAAGGGGAGAGAGATAGGGATGGAGGGAGAAGGGGAGAGAGATAGGGATGGAGAAGGGGAGAGAGGGAGGACGGGAGAGAGATAGGGATGAAGGGAGAAGGGGAGAGAGGGAGGAAGGGAGAGAAATAGGGATGGAGGGAGAAGGGGAGAGAGGGTGGAAGGGAGAGAGATAGGGATGGAGGGAGAAGGGGAGAGAGGGAGGGAAGCCACGTCACCCTCCCAACAGTGTGAGGAGCAGACAGAGGAAAACAACATGTTCTGGTAGCCAAAATCAGACCACAGATGACCAGGGAGGACGAGGGGGATGGATGGAGGGAGTGAGGGGAGAGGGAAGAGGAGGTAGGCCAGCTCCCACAGCAGCAACCAGGGACCAGTGATAGAATGAGAAAGGCAGGGTGAGGTTCAGTGAGAGGGAGGGAGTGAGGGAGAGAAAGAGAAACAGAGCAGGGTGTATTTGCATGTAATCAGACATGGCAGAGCCTCACGACACAGCATGGATACATACATCATTTTACATCTTATTGACATGGACACTCTTTTCCCTCCGCTACATGGACACTCCTTTCCTCCACTACATGGACACTCCTTTCCTCCACTACATGGACACTCCTTTCCTCCACTACATGGACACTCCTTTCCTACACTACATGGACACTCCTTTCCTCCACTACATGGACACTCCTTTCCTCCACTACATGGACACTCCTTTCCTCTGCTACATGGACACTCCTTTCCTCCACTACATGGACACTCCTTTCCTCTGCTACATGGACACTCCTTTCCTCCACTACATGGACACTCCTTTCCTCCACTACATGGACACTCCTTTCCTCCACTACATGGACACTCCTTTCCTCTGCTACATGGACACTCCTTTCCTCTGCTACATGGACACTCCTTTCCTCCACTACATGGACACTCCTTTCCTCTGCTACATGGACACTCCTTTCCTCCACTACATGGACACTCCTTTCCTCCGCTACATGGACACTCCTTTCCTCCGCTACATGGACACTCCTTTCCTCCACTACATGGACACTCCTTTCTTCCACTACATGGACACTCATTTCCTCCACTACATGGACACTCCTTTCCTCCACTACATGGACACTCCTTTCCTCTAATCCACTATGGTTGAATTGAATGATTCACTTATTCACAAATGTACATAATCAAAGTCTCTCATTCACACACAGTCATTTGCATAATAGAGGGGCATACATTTTCACACTCTGTGAACAATGTTAGATGGTAAATGTGATTATGTGAATCTGTGTATCATCATCTGGGCTTTTTTCACCTAAAATACCTCACTTTCCTGAAGAAAAGGATACACAGAAACCCTGACATCTCTGAAGCCTCCATCACTTAACATCACGGGGTGGGTGGGTTGGTCGCAATATGAGGAGTGTGTGTGTGTATGTCTCCTTAGAGGTAAACTGTATGACCAAAAGTACAGTGCATTTGAAAAGTATTCAGACCCTTTGACTTTTCCCACATTTTGTTAGGTTACAGCCTTATTCTACAGTTTTGGAAACGTCAGTGTTTTCTATCCAAAATACAAAATATCTTGTTTAAAACGGGAACGTTTTTTATCCAAAAATTAAAATACTGCCCCCTAGTCGCAAGAAGTTAAATTGTTTCTTTACTCAGTACTTTGTTGAAGCACGTTTGGCATCGATTTCCAGCCTTGAGTCTTCTTGGGTGTGATGCTACAAGCTTGTCACACCTGTATTTGGGGAGATTCTTCCATTCTTCTCTGCATATCCTCTTAAACTCTGTCAGGTTGGATGGGGAGCATTGCTGCACAGCTATTTTCTGGTCCCTCCAGGGAAGTCTTGACCCTGGCTGGGCCACTCAAGGACATTTAGAGTCTTGTAGCTAAGCCACTCCTGTCCAGCCTCAGGACGCCAACCACGGGGACGATCCCGGGGATCAGGAGTGGTCCGGGCGCCTCCACTGAGGTGCAGAAACCTGACAAACTGGCTGAGGTGTGAGGGTCTGATGAACTGGCTGAGACCTCCCCGGTTGCGTTGGTCGAGGCAAGGGAACCTGTTCACCCAGCTGAGGCATGGGATCCTATCAATCCTGCTGAGGTATGGAAACCTTTCGGGTCAGCTGAGGCAGGGGAGCCAGTTGAATCCGCCGAGGCATGGGAATCCAACAAACCGGCTGAGGTCTCCCAGGTAGCACCAGTTCTGACACCCAGACCTGACATCACCTCAAACAACAAAACTTCCTGATGCTTCCCTTTTGTGAGGCATCATCCTGTAACGTGTGCGCTGGGAAGCAAGTTCAGAGAGTGAATCATTTAAAAAATCAATTAAACATAATACGAACAACACACAGACAGGAAACTGAAACAATGACGCATTGGGAAGGAACCAAAGGGTGTGACAGATAGGGCAGGTAATCAAGGAAGTGATGGAGTCCAGGTGAGTGTCATTATGCGTGTAACGATAGTGACAGGTGTGCGCGATAACGAGCAGCCTGGTGACCTAGAGGCCGGAGAGGGAGCACACGTGACAATCTGTTGTTCATTTGTTTTCAGAGAAATAGCATTGTATTTGGTCAAACAATATTATTTCCAACAGCTTGCTATGAGCTGGCAGCAAGCTTATAGGTCTGCTGTTAGAACCAGTAAAGGCCGGTTTACCGCTCTTGGGTAGTGGAATTACTTTGGCTTTCCTCCAAGCCCGAGGACAAGTACTTTCTTCTAGGCTCAGATTAAAGATATGACAGATAGGAGTGGCTATAGAGACAGATACCCTTCCTCAGTAGCTTTCCATCTAAAGTGGCAACGCCAGGAGGTTTGTCATTATTGATCGTTAACAATAGTTTTTCCACATCTAACTTTACAAAATTCAAACTTGCAATGCTTTTCTTTCATTATTTGTTTTTTTTAATGCATGAGCACGATGGCTCACTGTTCGTTGTAGACATTTCCTGCCTAAATTTCCACACTGCCATTGAAGTAATCATAAAATGAATTGGCAACGTCAAATGGTTTTGTGATGAATAAGCCATCTGATTTGATAAAAGATGGAGTAGAATTTGTCTTTCTGCCCATAATTTCATTTAAAGTACTCCAAAGTTTTTTTCCATCATTCTTTATATCAATGATCTTGGCTTCATAATACAGTTTCTTATTTTTGTTGAGTCTAGTCACATAATTTCTCAATTTGCGGTAAGTCAGCCTGTCAGATGTGCAGCCAGACTTATTAGCCACTCCTTTTCCCCCATCTCTTTCAACTATATCGTTTTTCAATTCCTCATCAATCCATTTAGCCTTGACATTTCTATCAGGCAGTTTCTTAACAGGTGCGTGCATCTTTATCAAATTCATCAAGTGCAGAGTCTGGATGCTCCTTATTAATCAAGAGTCACAGCAAAATCTTTTGTGTGATCTCTTATACACTATTTTAGGCCCAGCGGTTGGAACTTTGGTCTTCCTGGATATAGCCACAATATTGTGATCACTGCAGCCAATGGGTTCGGATACAGCTCTAGAACAAAGTGCTACAGTATTAGTAAAAATGTGATCGATACATGTCGACAATCTTGTCCCTGTAGTGTTTGTAAACACTCCGGTAGGTTGATTAATAACCTGAACCAGATTCCAGGCACTGGTTACAGTGAGAAGCTTCCTCTTGAGCGGACAGCTTGATGAAAACCAGTCAATATTCAGGTCAGTCAACCAGTCAATATTCAGAAAGTAGACCTCTCTGTTTACATCACATACACTATCAAGCATTTCACACATATTGTTATGATACTGACTGTAAACACTTGGTGGCCCATAGCAACACCCCAAAAGAAAAGGCTTTAGATGTGCCAAGTGAACCTGCAACCACAACACTTCGATAACACTTGGCATAAGATCTTCTCTAAGCATTACAGTGATATGGCTCTGAATATATACAGTAACACATCCCCCATAAGCGTTGCTGTCTCTTCTTTAGATGTTATATCCTTGTATTGCTACTGCTGTATCATCAAAGGAATTATCTAAGTGAGTCTCAGAAATAGATAATATATGAATGTTATCTGATGTTAGCAAGTTATTGATTTAATGAACCTTATTACTAAGGCTACATATATTAATATGGGCAATTTTTTGGTTGAGGTCAGGGCTCTGTGCAGGCCAGTCAAGTTCTTCTACACTGACCTCAACAAACCACTTCTGTATGGACCTTGCTTTGTGCACAGGGGCATAGTCATGCTGAAACAGAAAAGGAAAGGGCCTTCCTCAAACTGTTGCCACAAAGCTGGTAGCACAGAATCATCTAGAATGTAATTGTATGCTGTAGCGTTAAGATTTCCCTTCACTAAGGGGCTTAGCCCTAACCATGAAAAACAGCCCCAGACCATTATTCCTCCTCCACCAAACTTTGCAGTTGTCACTATGCATTGGGGCAGGTAGCATTCTCCTGGCATCCGCCAAACCCAGATTCGTCCGTCGGACTGCCAGTTGGTGAAACGTGATTCATCACTACAGAGAACGCGTTACCACTGTTCCAGAGTTCAATGGTGGTGAGATTTACACCACTCCAGCTGACGTTTGGCATTGAGCATGGTGATCTTAGGCTTGTGTGTGGCTGCTCGGCAATGGAACCATTTCATGAAGCTTCCGACGAACAGTTATTGTGCTGACGTTGCTTCCAGTGGCAGTTTGGAACTCGGTAGTGAGTGTTGCAACCGAGGACAGCACTAGTTGACGTTTCCACTTCACAACAAGAGCATTTACAGTTGACCGGGGCAGCTCTAGCAGGGCAGAAATTTGACCAACTGACTTTTTGGAAAGCTCTTCAGTAAGGCCATTCTACTGCCAATGTTTGTCTATGGAGATTGCAGTGCTGTGTTCTCGATTTTATACACTTGTCAGCAACAGGTGTGGCTGAAATAGCCGAATCCACTAATTTAAAGGGGGGGCACATACTTTTGTATATAGACTGTATCAAGACACGCACCTGCCTTTAAGTTTGCCCCCCATCAGCCTGAAATCCAAACCCTAGGGTACCAAGGGAGAGCAATTTGAGAAATTGAGAGCAAAAACTTGACCCATTGGCTCCTCAAAACCCATTGGAGGAGGTCTGAGGCGAGGAACCGTGGATTGTTAGGCACTGTTGGTGGGCACTTCACCTTCCTCAGAACCAGTGAATATCTCAAGGTTCAGGTAGATTTAGTATGGTGTCATAGCGTTAAATGTCGTAGCGTAAAAATCATTAAATGTGAAGACTGTTAATTTATGACATCAATTCTCTTGCTGTAATTTAATTATGCGATTAATCTAATCATGTAACTTTAATTAACTAGGAAGTCGTGGCACCATGGGAAAATGTTTAAAGAGAGTTTATTTCCAAAATATAACTCTTCAGATATTTTCATATCTTATCGATTAAAGTCACTTATTAATGTATTATCATCTCATCAGTCATATTCTGAATGTCGCAAACCCTTGGATATCTGCACGAACCCGAGCATAGATCATGAATCAGCGATGAACAAATAAGCTTCATTATTTATGTACTAAATAACTAAATAAGCTAAATAACTTAATCAATCACAGAATTACATAAACACACACACACACACACACAATAGGTCATACATTGGATACTGACATGATAGAAAAATCCCTAGTGGGCTAAGCCGATATGACTGCTTTGTAAACAAAGGAAAGGGGTGTGGACAGTTCAAGAGCGGGAAACTCAGAATGGATTCACTGCATACATACAGTTGAATACCTCATCATAAATATGGACATTTAGCACCCTGACAACCACTCATTTGGATTTTAGAAATGCAATTGACATATTTACGAGTATACGTCTTGGTTGTTCCTCTCTGTGATCGCCGGTCCATCTGCTGGATAATAGTTCATCAGAGAGTCTCTGGTTGCGTTCCCCAGAAGTCCCAAGGTCTTTCGTGGTTGTAGTTGTTATAATGGATACTTCAGAGTACCATCCGGAAATGTTCTTAGATCGGCTGTGTTTACCAGACTAAAGTATTTAAACAGCTGCAGCCTGAATAATTGTTCTTTAGTTTGTAGATTTCTTAGCCATTTCAATGTGGGGACCTCATCCTTGCGTTTTTGACTGTAGAGTTGCCAACCATTTCAACATGTAGCTAACGCTTCATCAATCAATCAATTAAATGTATTTATAAAGCCCTTTTTACATCAGCCGATGTCACAAAGTGCTGTACAGAAACCCAGCCTAAAATCCCAAACAGCAAGCAATGCAGACGTAGAAGCACGGTGGCTAGGAAAAACTCCCTTTAAAGGCCAGAACCTAGGAAGAAACCTAGAGAGGAACCAGACTCTGAGGGGTGGTCAGTCCTCTTCTGGCTGTGCCGGGTGGAGATTATAACAGAACATGGCCAAGATGTTTAAATGTTCATAGATGACCAGCAAGGTCAAATAATAATAATCACAGTGGTTGAAGAGGGTGCAACAGGACAGCACCTCAGGAGTAAATGTCAGTTTGCTTTTCAAAGCCAATCATTCAGCGTTAGAAACAGCAGGTGCGGTAGAGAGAGAGTCCAAAACAGCAGGTCCGGGACAAGGAAGCACGTACGGTGAACAGGTCAGGTTTCCATAACCGCATGCAGAACAGTTGATACTGGAGCAGCAGCATGACCAGGTGGACTAGGGACAGCAAGGAGTCATCAGGCCAGCTAATCCTGACGCATGGTCCTAGGGCTCAGGCCCTCCAAAAGAAGAGAGAGAGAGAAATAGAGAAAGAGAATTAGAGGGAGCATACTTAAATTCAGACAGAACACCGGATGAGACAGGAGAAATACTCAAGATTTAACAGACTAAACCTAGTCCCCCGACACAAACTATTGCATAAATACTGGAGGCTGAGTCAGCTTCATGTTTTCTGATTTAATGTAAATTTGGTTGGAAGTGGCTTTTATACTAGAGTAGAAAAGGGGGCGTTCCATGACGCCTGATGTAATGTCTGGGCTCACGGGGGCGTGGCCACTGACTAGTTAAAACATATCTAAACAAGTATCTAAACAAGTATCTCGTTTAAAAGGCAAACATCACATTACATCTTCTCACAAATAGTTTCATATTCAATCATATATTTTACACAACCATCAGATGCAAACCCCATAATTGAGAAGTGTTTCATGTCCTTCATGAGGTCACCAATTGAGACAAACTCGACATGACTGTCCCTCAAGTGTCCACGAACCATTCCCACATTCTCAAAATAGAAATATTGTTTAATTCTCCAATTTTGGGGAATTATCCAATTAGGAGTTTTGGCAGGAAGAATGTCTTTGTACAGTGTACAGTGGCTTGCGAAACTATTCACCCCCTTGGCATTTTTCCAATTTTGTTGCCTTACAACCTGGAATTAAAATAGATTTCTTTGGGGTTTGTATCATTTGATTTACACAACATGCCTACCACTTTGAAGATGCAAATTATTTTTTCTTGCGAAAGAAACAAGACAAAAAAACTGAAAACTTGCATAACATGCATAACTATTCACCCCCCCAAAGTCAATAATTTGTAGAGCCACCTTTTGCAGTACTTACAGCTGCAAGTCTCTTGGGGTATGTTTCTATAAGCTTGGCACATCCAGCCCAGCTTCTTCAAGTTGTATGGGTTCCGCTGGTGTACAGCAATCTTTAAGTCATACTACAGATTCTGGGATTTGTCTAGGCCATTCCAAGACATTTAAATGTCCCCCCTTAGACCACTTGAGTGTTGCTTTAGCAGTACTCTTAGGATCATTGTCCTGCTGGAAGGCGAACATCTGTCCCAGTCTCAAATCCCTGTAAGACTGAAACAGGTTTCCCCCAAGAATATCTCTGTATTTAGCGCCATCCATCATTCCTTCAATTCTGACAAGATTCCCAGTCCCTGCCGATGAAAAACATCCCCACAGCATGATGCTGCCACCACCATGCTTCACTGTGTGGATGATGTTCTCGGGGTGATGAGAGGTGTGTGGTTTGCGCCAGACATAGCATTTTCCTTGATGGCCAAAAAGCTCAATTTCAGTCTCATCTGAACAGAGTATCTTCTTCCATATGTTTGGGGAGTCTCCCACATGCGAACACCAAACATGTTTGCTTGTTTATTTCTTTAAGGAATGTATTTTCTGACCACTCTTCCATAAGGCCCAGCTCAGTGGAGTGTACGGCTTAAAGTGGTCCTATGGACAGATACTCCAATCTCCACTGTGGAGCTTTGCAGCTCCTTCAGGGTTATCTATAGTCTCTTTGATTCCTCTCTGACTAATGTCCTCCTTGCCTGGCCTGTGAGTTTTGGTGGGCAGCCCTTGCTTGGCAGGTTTGTTGTGGTGCCTAATTCTTTCATTTTTTTATAATGGATTTAATGGTGCTCCGTGAGATGTTCAAAGTTTCTGATACTTTATTTATAACCCAACCCTGATCTGTATTTCTCCACAATTGTGTCCCTGACCTGTTTGGAGAGCTCCTCGGTCTTCATGGTGCCGCTTGCTTGGTGGTGCCCCTTGCTTAGTGGTGTTGCAGACTCTGGGGACTTTCAGAACAGGTGTATATACAGTGCCTTGCGAAAGTATTCGGCCCCCTTGAACTTTGCGACCTTTTGCCACATTTCATAAACATAAAGATATACATTTTTTTTGTGAAGAATCAACAACAAGTGGGACACAATCATGAAGTGGAATGACATTTATTGAATATTTCAAACTTTTTTAACAAATCAAAAACTGAAAAATTGGGCGTGCAAAATTATTCAGCCCCTTTACTTTCAGTGCAGCAAACTCTCTCCAGAAGTTCAGTGAGGATCTCTGAATGATCCAATGTTGACCTAAATGACTAATGATGATAAATACAATCCACCTGTGTGTAATCAAGTCTCCGTATAAATGCACCTGCACTGTGATAGTCTCAGAGGACCGTCAAAAGCGCAGAGAGCATCATGAAGAACAAGGAACACACCAGGCAGGTCCGAGATACTGTTGTGAAGAAGTTTAAAGCCGGATTTGGATACAAAAAGATTTCCCAAGCTTTAAACATCCCAAGGAGCACTGTGCAAGCGATAATATTGAAATGGAAGGAGTATCAGACCACTGCAAATCTACCAAGACCTGGCCGTCCCTCTAAACTTTCAGCTCATACAAGGAGAAGACTGATCAGAGATGCAGCCAAGAGGCCCATGATCACTCTGGATGAACTGCAGAGATCTACAGCTGAGGTGGGAGACTCTGTCCATAGGACAACAATCAGTCGTATATTGCACAAATCTGGCCTTTATGGAAGAGTGGCAAGAAGAAAGCCATTTCTTAAAGGTATCCATAAAAAGTGTCGTTTAAAGTTTGCCACAAGCCACCTGGGAGACACACCAAACATGTGGAAGAAGGTGCTCTGGTCAGATGAAACCAAAAGTGAACTTTTTGGCAACAATGCAAAACATTATGTTTGGCGTAAAAGCAACACAGCTCATCACCCTGAACACACCATCCCCACTGTCAAACATGGTGGTGGCAACATCATGGTTTGGGCCTGCTTTTCTTCAGCAGGGACAGGGAAGATGGTTAAAATTGATGGGAAGATGGATGGAGCCAAATACAGGACCATTCTGGAAGAAAACCTGATGGAGTCTGCAAAAGACCTGAGACTGGGACGGAGATTTGTCTTCCAAAAAGACAATGATCCAAAACATAAAGCAAAATCTACAATGGAATGGTTCAAAAATAAACATATCCAGGTGTTAGAATGGCCAAGTCAAAGTCCAGACCTGATTCCAATCGAGAATCTGTGGAAAGAACTGAAAACTGCTTTTCACAAATGCTCTCCATCCAACCTCACTGAGCTCGAGCTGTTTTGCAAGGAGGAATGGGAAAACATTTCAGTCTCTCGATGTGCAAAACTGATAGTAACATACCCCAAGCGACTTACAGCTGTAATCACAGCAAAAGGTGGCGCTACAAAGTATTAACTTAAGGGGGCTGAATAATTTTGCACGCCCAATTTTTCAGTTTTTGATTTGTTAAAAAAGTTTGAAATATCCAATAAATGTCGTTCCACTTCATGATTGTGTCCCACTTGTTGTTGATTCTTCACAAAAAAATACAGTTTTATATCTTTATGTTTGAAGCCTGAAATGTGGCAAAAGGTTGCAAAGTTCAAGGGGGCCGAATACTTTCGCAAGGCACTGTATACTGAGATCATGTGACACTTAGATTGCACACAGGTGGACTTTATTTAACTAATTATGTGACTTCTGAAGGTAATTGGTTGCACCAGATCTTATTTAGGGGCTTCATAGCAAAGGGGGTGAATACATATGCAAACACCACTTTTCCATTTATTTTTTCCATTTTTTTTAAACAAGTCCTTTTTTCATTTCACTTCACCAATTTGGACTATTTTGTGTATGTTCATTACATGAAATCAAAATCAAAATCCATTTAAATTACAGGTTGTAATGCAACAAAATAGGAAAAAAGCCAAGGGGTATGAATGCTTTTGCGAGGCACTGTTGGCTCTCTCGCTCAATACTCCATGGCAGCAAGGAGAGAGTTTCTACCAGGAATTTATGACCGTTGTAAAACCTGTGGTGGGAGAAAGAGTGAGCGAGGTGGGGAGCCATGATATACACCCAAAAGGGCAACGTCATGACAATGGAGTCCCAACTTAAAATAAATGTATAACCCATAGACATTGGTAAAAGTTAAACAAAGTATGGCACTGGAGTTTGAGGAAGGTGGAGCGATTCATATGTGCTGAGTTGTGTAAGTCATAGGATGAGTTGGTGACTCACTGGTCCAAACTCGAGGTTCTCTGCCTCGTTGCTGTAGAGGTCCAGGGCGATGAAGTAAAAACCTGACTCCGTCTGGTCAAATGTGCTCTTTTTACACACAATGACCTGTCTCCTGAGTAGAAGCCTTAATCCACCTGGTCAAATGTGTTGTCTTTACACACAATGACCTGTCTCCTGAGTAGAAGCCTCAATCCACCTGGTCAAATGTGTTGTCTTTACACACAATGACCTGTCTCCTGAGTAGAAGCCTCAATCCACCTGGTCAAATGTGTTCTCTCTACTCACAACGATGTCACAGACTGAGTTCAGTTGGAGTTCATATGTTTTAACATATTGATGTTGCGTTCAAGGTAACAGTCCATTTTAAGACTGCTGTAGCTGCATCAAAATAGGCAACTATGGTTAAACAATTAGCGATAAGATGTGTGACTGGACTGAGCCGAGCTGTAGGGCAATTCCACGGCAATTGGTTTGTTTGACTTGCAATTTTAAAGCAAAAACATCTGAGTCTCAACGTCACTCCTTTATCGTGGAATTGCCCTATACAAAATCCATTCCAGTTGTCAGTCACTCCTTTATCGTGGAATTGCCCTGTACAAAATCCATTCCACTTGTCAGTCACTCCTTTATCGTGGAATTGCCCTATACAAAATCCATTCCAGTTGTCAGTCACTCCTTTATCGTGGAATTGCCCTATACAAAATCCATTCCACTTGTCAGTCACTCCTTTATCGTGGAATTGCCCTGTACAAAATCCATTCCACTTGTCAGTCAGCATGGCTCAGTATAGAACGTCATGCTGTCAGTCCATGAACAACCCACCTTGTGGAGAGCTTTCTTCCTATAGGTTCACTTATACCTTACCTACGCTACTCATATTGTTTAGCAATGACTATCACATACTGTACATTCAGTATAGAACCATCTTTCTAACCAATAGTAGTAACTTTGGCTTTGGTTAAACTGCATGGCTAAACATTTGTTAGCTAGTTAATGTTAGGCAGTTAGCTTCATAGCTAGCTGTTGTTCAACTAGCTTGCCTCATCAATAGCCTGCTTTAATAAAATAAGACTAAATAACTGCCTACTTCAATTTCAATATTGAATTCAGAGTTGATTAGCTAGCTAGTTGGTTAGCTAGTTTCTCCACTGAAAAACTATCGAACTTACTACTTTATTTTTGTCAGCCATCGTTCACCTTTCACCGTTTTCTTTTTCATCTCAATGGTAAAAATTATGGTTAGAGAGCAGTAAAGAGGTGATTGGTCCAAAAACCTGACCAATTGTGTTTCAGTGGACTGCTACATGTTAATGGACTGGAATTGATAAAATTACAGTAAACAGTTAACAGAGCAAAATATATTTTGGAGCGCTGGAAAAATTGGTGTGAGAGAGTATTTCTTCAGGCGAACAAAAATCTCTGCTCTCAAATGAATTTACTGCGGGCGGAAATGCAGTTCTGCTGGCTGAAAGTCACACTAGCAAGCTCTCAAGTTTAATTTGAACACAACACGCTGGCCTGCGCTCGCGGCACCTGTCCTCTGCTCGCTCGACCACAGTTCTTCTCTCTTAACTCAAGTGTTTGCTCACGCAATGATGTTTCTCGTGCCTGTTTGACCTTTGAATCGGAATTGACACCATACCCATACTACTACGCCAAAACTTTGAGGCACCATCTGGTGATTGTGCCGCCGCCTCCCTCCCTCCCTCCCTCCCTCCCTCCCTCCCTCCCGCCCTCCCTCCCGCCCTCCCTCCCTCCCTCCCTCCCTCCCTCCCTCACTCTCTCCCTCTCTCTCTCTCTCTCTCTATTGTTTGTTTTCTATGCAATGTGTATGTAGACTGAATTAGGAATTTACATGGCCAGATAATTCAAAAATATGACAAACCTAAATAAGAATTATCGATCCCGCTTCATAAAGCATTCATATAGGCTTCATAAGCACTACAAAGATGCTTCACAAATCATCTTTAACCGTATATCATGCTCTATAAAGGTTCATAATGGGACATAACGATCAATGTATTTGTTTTATGTGTTTTACTCCTTTACAGAGCATGACATACTGTTAGAGATGATTTGTGACCCATTTATGTAGTCCTTGTGAAGTCTATATGAATGATTTATGAAGCCTCCATAAGATGCACTTCACATAAAGTGGGACTGATAATTCATATATAGGTTTGTCATATTTCTGCTGTTGGGAAGAGAATAGGATGTTATTCAGAAAAACATGTTGGTAGAACAGGACTATGTGTGTTTGTTTATGTGGAAGTCAGTGATTTTTGTTTACTCTAGGTTAATGAGGCAATACAAATGTGATGCGACTAAAATGTTACTAGTTGACTAAAATGGCCCACTGTTTTTGTCATTTTGACAATAACAAGACTAAATTATTATTAAAATTATAAAAATTTGAATTTTGTCAAAATGACCAAGACTTGACTAAATCAATACAGCAGCTCTGTCTGTCTGTCTGTCTGTCTGTCTGTCTGTCTGTCTGTCTGTCTGTCTGTCTGTCTGTCTGTCTGTCTGTCTGTCTGTCTGCCTGTCTGTGTCGGTGTCTGTCAGTGTCTGTCAGTGTCTGTGTCTGTCTGTGTGTCTGTCTGTCAGTGTCTGTGTCTGTCTGTGTGTCTGTCTGTGTCTGTGTCGGTATGTGTGTCTGTCGGTGTCTGTCTATGTCTTTCTGTTTCTGTGTGTCTGTCTATGTCTCTATGTGTCCCTGTGTCCCTGTGTCCTTGTGTCCTTGTGTCCCTGTGTCCGTGTCTGTCTCTGTGTCTGTGTCTGTCTGTCTCTGTGTCTGTCTGTCTCTGTGTCTGTCTGTGTCTGTGTCGGTGTCTGTCCCTGTGTCTGTGTGCGTGTGCGTGTGTGTGTCAGAAACAGCAATAGTGTATGAGGAGAGGAGGTACAAGACCAGACCAGACCTCTAGCCACAAGACCAGACCTAACATCTAGCTACAAGACCAGACCTAACCTCTAGCTACAAGACCAGACCTAACCTCTAGCTACAAGACCAGACCTAACCTCTAGCTACAAGACCAGACCTAACCTCTAGCTACAAGACCAGACCTAACCTCTAGCTACAAGACTAGACCTAACCTCTAGCTACAAGACCAGACCTAACCTCTAGCTACAAGACCAGACCTAACCTCTAGCTACAAGACCAGACCTAACCTCTAGCTACAAGACCAGACCTAACCTCTAGCTACAAGACTAGACCTAACCTCTAGCTACAAGACCAGACCTAACCTCTAGCTACAAGACCAGACCTAACCTCTAGCTACAAGACCAGACCTAACCTCTAGCTACAAGACCAGACCTAACCTCTAGCTACAAAAGCCTGTGGAGGAGAGGAGAGAGAGAGATGCTGCCAGACAGACAGACAGACAGACAGACAGACAGACAGACAGACAGACAGACAGACAGACAGACAGACAGACAGACAGACCCACCCACCCACCCACCCACCCAGACACACTGTGACCCACAGGGCCATTCACTTTGGAGATGAAATTACTCTGCGTGCCCAGCCGATAATTCAACCATGATTCTGCAAGTTTAGATAGCTGGCTAGACTAACTTAACAATCTAAAAAAAATGGTAGCTGACATGGAATAATTGAATGACTGTCAGTGACATAACAAGTGAAAAACTGCTGATGCAAAAACAAATTTAAATTGCACTTCATTTATTCTACTATTCTAACTCTGAACAGTGAGTTGAGAGCCCAGCTGAGTTCCTGAAAATGTTTCCAATATAAAATACTACTAATAAATGGGTACAGGGCCCCCTAGTGGTGGCTTATGTCACTTAGTGGTTAGGGCCGGCCCTGGAGTCCATAGCATGAACTGGGGTTATCAGAACACCATCTCTCTCTCTCTCTGTGTGAAAACCAATGCGTGTTTATGTGAATGCAAGCAGAGCAGCGATCTGAGTAAATGCAGATGAGGGGAGGAAAAGGAAGGTTGTCGATGTTTGCTGAGAGCATTGTAATTAGCCATCTCGTTTACCTCCTAACATGCTCTCCTTGGAGTGACGAAACAATTTCCGTATCGATTAGGAAATTGAGTGAAAACCGGCCCTTTTTTGTTCTTGAGGCCCCCACACCATGTAAATTATTCTCTCAAGACCCCCATTCTGAAACAGACAATGATCATTTTCCAAAATAAAATAGTTAGACAGGCCCACTAGGCTAAAAATAGACTAGCCCATCTGGCATTTGCCCAAATGCCAGATGACCAGTCTGCCCCTGAACTGGATCACTGTCACCTCCACCTTCCGCTTAAACAGATACAGTAATCCTGCTATCTCCAGCCCAGTAGGAGTTAAAACTGTGTTCTGACAGGAGAGAGCACTCATCTCCTGACGTGTCATGTCGTGTCGTGTCCATCCTCTCCTCTCCTCTCCTCTCCTCTCCTCTCCTCTCCTCTCCTCTCCTCTCCTCTCCTCTCCTCTCCTCTCCTCTCCTCTCCTCTCCTATCCCCTCCCTCCACACTCCTCTCCTCTCCTCTCCTCCCTTCTCCTCTCCTCTCCTCTCCTCTCCTCTCCTCTCCTCTCCTCTCCTCTCCTCTCCTCTTCTCTTCTCTTCTCTTCTCTTCTCCTCTCTTCTCCTCTCCTCTCCTCTCACATATGTTGTCAAGGAAAGTAACAGTTAATGGTGCTATGTGGTGCTAACAAGGTAGTCTGGTATCGGGTCGACAGATCTCCATTCTAGATCAGAAGAATCACAACACAAGACGATTTGTTGTTATGCCAACTGCGATGGTGTGATGTATACTAGATGGAATCCACCAATGAGGGAAAAGTTTCTACGTGTGCCTCGAACTCACGCATGCACGCACAATGCACGCACAACACCCCGCACTCCCTCCTCACCCCTCCTCTATCACTCCCATGGCGCCCAATTTTCATAACGGGCACTGCCATTGGTTCACCTCGGGACACCTCTGGTTTCCACAGCTACCAGATGAGCTGTCGGACCAACCGAAGCGAGGGCGGCTTCCTCCGTAACCACTTTTGACAGGTGAGGAGGGGAGAGCAGAGTAGGAGGAGAGTAGGGGAGAGCAGAGTAGGAGGAGAGGAGGGGAGAGCAGAGTAGGAGGGAGGGAGGGGAGGTGAGGAGGGGAGAGCAGAGTAGGAGGAGAGGAGGGGAGAGCAGACTAGGAGGGAGGGAGGGGAGGTGAGGAGGGGAGAGCAGAGTAGGAGGAGAGGAGGGGAGAGCAGAGTAGGAGGAGAGGAGGGGAGAGCAGAGTAGGAGGAGAGGAGGGGAGAGCAGAGTAGGAGGAGAGGAGGGGAAAGCAGAGTAGGAGGGAGGGAGGGGAGGTGAGGAGGGGAGAGCAGAGTAGGAGGGAGGGGAGGAGAGGAGGGGTGAGCAGAGTAGGAGGGAGGGGAGGAGAGGAGGGAAGAGCAGAGTAGGAGGGAGGAGAGGAGGGGAGAGCAGAGTAGGAGGGAGGGGAGGTGAGGAGGGGAGGGGAGAGCAGAGTAGGAGGAGAGGAGGGGAAAGCAGAGTAGGAGGGAGGGAGGGGAGGTGAGGAGGGGAGAGCAGAGTAGGAGGGAGGGGAGGAGAGGAGGGGTGAGCAGAGTAGGAGGGAGGGGAGGAGAGGAGGGAAGAGCAGAGTAGGAGGGAGGGGAGGTGAGGAGGGGAGAGCAGTGTAGGAGGGAGGAGAGGAGGGGAGAGCAGAGTAGGAGGGAGGGGAGGTGAGGAGG
This sequence comes from Oncorhynchus mykiss, assembly GCF_057628025.1. NCBI lineage: Eukaryota > Metazoa > Chordata > Actinopteri > Salmoniformes > Salmonidae > Oncorhynchus > Oncorhynchus mykiss. Next base: position 86,331,859 of record NC_143025.1, on the reverse strand, counting down.
GGAGGGGAGAGCAGAGTAGGAGGGAGGGGAGGAGAGAAGGGGAGAGCAGAGTAGGAAGGAGGGGAGGAGAGGAGGGCCACAGCTGCGACCGTATCCGCTCAGGATTGGTTGTTTAGGATGATTCGCGTTGTTATTTGTTTCCGAGGACAAAGACGTCACAGCTGTGCTTTTTCGTGTTTGTATACCTGACAGCATCCATTACTGTAGTAGTCCTACCTTGTATTTTAGAATAGCAGGTTAAGTATTCACAAAGATATTTGGGTTTTAGACAATGAGCTTTGTGTTTACCTGACATTTCACAGTAACATTACACCTGGAGAGTGATCGCAGAGCAGAACAGCGCTGGGGAATATGATGGTAATTTATCCTGAGTGGAAAAAACATTAGGAACGCCTGCTTTTTACATGACAAAGACTGACCAGGTGAATCCAGGTGAAAGCTATGATCCCGTTTTGATGTCACCTGTTAAATCCACTTCAATCAGTGTAGATCAGTGGTTCCCTAACTTGTTATAGTCCCGTACCCCTTCAAACATTCAACCTCCAGCTGTACCCCCTCTAACACCAGGGTCAGAGCACTCTCAAATGTTGTTTTTGCCATTATTGTAAGCCTGCCACACACACACTATATGATACATTTATTAATTAAACATAAGAATGAGTTTTTGTCACAACCCGGCTCATGGGAAGTGATGAATAGCTCTTATTAGGACCAGGGCACAAATAATAATATAATAATAATCAATCATTTTGCTCTTTATTTAACCACCTTACATAATAAACCTTATTTGTTAATTGATTGTGAATAACTCACCATCAATCAATCAAATGTATTCATAAAGCACTTTTTACATCAGTCGATGTCACAAAGCGCTATACAGAAACCCAGACGGATGTTAATTATTTGGCGAGGCTACCTGTATTTGACATTGTGTTATATCGCTGAACACTAGATGGTTTAATTACATTTTTGGCAGTGAAATGAGGCTACTCAGGCGAGAATAATCTCACCACAGGTTAATGAGAAGGGTGTGCTTGAAAGGATCCACATAACTCTGCAATGTTGGGTTGTATTGGAGAGAGTCTCAGTCTTAAATCATTTTCCACACACAGTCTGTGCCTGTATTTAGTTTTCATGCTAGTGAGGGCCGAAAATCCACTCTCACATAGGTACATGGTTGGAAAGGGCATCAGTATCTTAACAGTGCGATTTGCCAAGGCAGGATACTCTGAGCGCAGCCCAATCCAGAAATCTGTCAGTAGCTTCTGATTAAATTCAATTTACAGAACCGTTTGTTGCAATTTCGATGAGACTCTCTTGTTCAGTAAGTGGACTGGAGGCAGGGCACGAAAGGGATAAAGAATCCAGTTGTTAGTGACGTCCATTTCGGCAAAGTACCTGCATAATTGCGCACCCAACTCACTCAGGTGCTTCGCTATATCACATTTGACGTTGTCCGTAAGCTTGAGTTCATAGGCACACAAAAAAATCATACAATGACGGAAAGACCTGTGTGTTGTCCTTGTTAATGCAGACAGAGAAGAGCTCCAACTTCTTAATTATAGCCTCAATTTTGTCCAGCACATTGAATATATTTGCGGAGAGTCCCTGTAATCCTAGATTCAGATCATTCAGGCGAGGATAAAACATCACCCAGATAGGCCAGTCATGTGAGAAACTCTTCATCATGCAAGCGGTCAGACTAGTGAAAATTAGAAAACTTTAACTTCCTCTCTCAATTAAAAAAAAAACACGTCAATGCTTTGCCCCTTGATAACCAGAGCTGTTCTGTATGTTGTAAAAGCGTTACATGGTCGCTGCCCATGTCATTACATAATGCAGAACATACACCAGAGTTCAGGGGCCTTGCTTTAACAAAGTTAATCGTTTTCACTGTAGTGGCCAAAAGCTTCTCTCACTGGATGCTGTAGTGTACCAAGTGGTGTCGGGAGCAACTGCTTACACGCGCGTTACGACTCCACTATGTCTCCCTGTCATGGCTTTTTCACCACCAGAACAGATACCAACATGAGCAGCAGCTTAACTTGGCTACATACGTGCAATGCAACATTAGTAAGGTGTTCTTAATGTATTGTACACTTAGTGAACATCGCAGTGTCACTCGGGGATTGGGAGAAAGCGCGAAGTGAGCAAATTAAACCTCTACTACTCTCTCCCGCATGGTTTAGTCTGGCTTCTCTGGGAATTAGGACGCCTGTATGAAAAGGGCACTAATATAGATTTGAGAGGAAGGAATCCCCATGTGAAGATATCTCAGTGTGTCCGTCCCAAATGGTACCCTATTCCCTACGTTGCCTGGTCAAAAGTAGTGCACTATATAGGAGATAGGGTGCCATTTGGGATGCGTTCTGGGCCTTGGCGGCAACCAGGGATCACAGGGCACATATTTCATCACTCAGACTGAATGGGAAATTAGCGTTGCATGGCAGGAAAATACTGAGCGTGAAATTAGCTACAGCTTCCTCTCCTCTCCTCTGCCAGGATCTCTCTCTCCCCTTACGTCAGAACGTTCCTTGGATGGGTGTGCTGTATTTACACTGTGTGTGTGTGTGTGTGTGTGTGTGTGTGTGTGTGTGTGTGTGTGTGTGTGTGTGTGTGTGTGTGTGTGTGTGTGTGTGCGCGTGTGTGTGTCGGTGCTGTATTCACGCTGTGTGTGTGTGCAGTAATCACACTGTATGTAGTTTTAAAAATCGGCAAATGAACTAAACAGAACAAATGTATATCATTAGATCTGTGGAATGCGAGGTCAGTACCAGGGCCACTGTACACCAGGTCTACTGTACACTGGGTCTACTGTACACTGGGCTACTGTACACTGGGCTACTGTACACCAGGTCTACTGTACACTGGGCTACTGTACACTGGGCTACTGTACACCAGGTCTACTGTACACTGGGCTACTGTACACTGGGCTACTGTACACTGGGCTACTGTACACCAGGGCCACTGTACACCAGGTCTACTGTACACCAGGGCTACTGTACACCAGGTCTACTGTACACTGGGCTACTGTACACTGGGCTACTGTACACCAGGTCTACTGTACACTGGGCTACTGTACACCAGGGCCACTGTACACCAGGTCTACTGTACACCAGGGCTACTGTATACCAGGTCTACTGTACACTGGGCTACTGTACACTCTGCTACCGTACACTGGGCTACTGTACACCAGGGCCACTGTACACCAGGTCTACTGTACACCAGGGCTACGGTACACCAGGTCTACTGTACACTGGGCTACTGTGCACCAGGGCTACTGTACACTGGGCTACTGTACACTGGGCTACTGTACACCAGGGCTACTGTACACCAGGTCTACTGTACACTGGGCCACTGTACACCAGGGCTACTGTACACCAGGTCTACTGTACACTGGGCTACTGTACACTGGGCTACTGTACACCAGGGCTACTGTACACCAGGTCTACTGTACACTGGGCCACTGTATACCAGGGCTACTGTCCACCAGGTCTACTGTACACCAGGGCCACTGTACACTGGGCTACTGTACACCAGGCTACTGTACACCTGGTCTACGGTACACCAGGTCTACTGTACACTGGGCTACTGTACACTGGGCTACTGTACACCAGGGCTACTGTACACCAGGTCTACTGTACACCAGGGCTACTGTACACTGGGCTACTGTATACTAGGCTACTGTACACTGGGCTACTGTACACCGGGCTACTGTACACTGGGCTACTGTACACCGGGCTACTGTACACTGGGCTACTGTACACCAGGGCTACTGTACACCAGGGCTACTGTACACCAGGTCTACTGTACACTGGGCTACTGTGGTGCGACACGTCACACCAATTTGCATACCGCCCCAACAGATCCACAGATGATGCAATCTATTTTGCACTCCGCACTGCCCTTTCCCACCTGGACAAAAGGAACACCTAAGTGAGAATTCTGTTCATTGGCTACAGCTCAGTGTTCAACACCATAAAGCCCTCGAAGCTCATCACTAAGCTAAGGACCCTGGGACTGAACACCAGCCTCGTTAATGTTCTTTTACTGTGTTACTATTTGCCCCTTACTTTAGCACATTTTTTTTTACTTACTTTATAAAGCTGCATTGCTGGTTAAGGGCTCAAAAGTAAGTATTTCACGTTGTGTACCTACACCTGTGATACTCGGCACATGTCACAAATAACATTTTAATTGATTCGATTTGATTCTACTAAAGTAATGCACAATGTAAGGAATACGACGCAGTCATTGCATGAGAGCACATGGGTTACCATATAAGGTGTTATCATATCAGGGGTTATCATATCAGGGGTTATCACATCAGGGGTTATCATATCAGGGGTTATCACATCAGGGGTTATCATATCAGGGGTTATCACTTTAGGGGTTATCATATAAGGTGTTATCATATCAGGGGTTATCATATCAGGGGTTATCATATCAGGGGTTATCACATCAGGGGTTATCACATCAGGGGTTATCATATCAGGGGTTATCACATCAGGGGTTATCATATCAGGGGTTATCATTTTAGGGGTTATCATGTCAGGCAGGCTCTGCCAAGAACTCTGCCTCAGAAAATGAAAAGCCAACTCCTCTGGAGCACTGTAGAGCCCAGTCACACGACGTGCACATCTCTAACTTTCCCATAATGAAATGTGACTGTAACTTTCATTCATAAAGACCTTACATGAGCGGAAATGGAGAGAGTATCTTCTAGACTAGAGACCTAGAGCCCTCTTGCCCTGGAGCGGCCTAGGATTAGCTCTCAATGTACAGTGTGTACTGTATGTATGCAGACTCCATGAGTTCTCTACCACGTTACCGTAGACCTTACATCTGACCAGGGGTGCAACTTTCACGAAATTCAGTTAAAAACAAATTGTTACGTACAATGACGGCCCACACCGGGCCAATTGTGCGTGCCCTAAGGGACTCCCAATCACAGCCGGTTGTGTCTGTAGTGATATCTCTAGCACTGAGATGCAGTGCCTTAGACCAATGCACCACATGGGAGCTGCTTGGAATGTGACACAACATTAGGAAAAGGTGTGCTTTAGGACCATGCAGGTGCCTCCGAGTGCCCGGGTAGGCAGTTTGGAGTGTTAATCTGACAGTATAGTAGTAGTCTATGTTACTGTACTGTAGTAGTCTACGTGTTACTGTATAGTAGTAGTCTACATGTTACTGTATAGCAGTAGTCTACATGAAACTGTAAAGTAGTAGTCTACGTTACTGTATAGTAGTAGTCTACATTTCTGTATAGTAGTAGTCTACAACATACTGTATAGTAGTAGTCTACATGTTACTGTATAGTAGTAGTCTACATGTTACTGTACAGTAGTAGTCTACATGTTACTGTATAGTAGTAGTCTACATTTCTGTATAGTAGTAGTCTACAACATACTGTAGAGTAGTAGTCTACATGTTACTGTAGAGTAGTAGTCTACATTTCTGTACTGTAGTAGTCTACATGTTACTGTATAGTAGTAGTCTACATGTTACTGTATAGTAGTAGTCTACATGTTACAGTATAGTAGTAGTCTACATGTTACTGTATAGTTGTAGTCTACGTTACTGTATAGTAGTAGTCTACATGTTAGTGTATAGCAGTAGTCTACAACATACTGTATAGTAGTAGTCTACATGTTACTGTTTAGTAGTAGTCTACATGTTACTGTATAGTAGCAGTCTACGTTACTGTACTGTAGTAGTCTACGTGTTACTGTACTGTAGTAGTCTACATGTTACTGTATAGTAGTAGTCTACAACATAAAGTATAGTAGTAGTCTACAACATACTGTATAGTAGTAGTCTACATGTTACTGTATAGTAGTAGTCTACATGTTACTGTATAGTAGTAGTCTACATGTTACTGTATAGTAGTAGTCTACATGTTACTGTATAGTAGTAGTCTACATGTTACTGTATAGTTGTAGTCTACGTTACTGTATAGTAGTAGTCTACATGTTAGTGTATAGCAGTAGTCTACAACATACTGTATAGTAGTAGTCTACATGTTACTGTTTAGTAGTAGTCTACATGTTACTGTATAGTAGCAGTCTACGTTACTGTACTGTAGTAGTCTACGTGTTACTGTACTGTAGTAGTCTACATGTTACTGTATAGTAGTAGTCTACAACATAAAGTATAGTAGTAGTCTACAACATACTGTATAGTAGTAGTCTACATGTTACTGTATAGTAGTAGTCTACAACATAAAGTATAGTAGTAGTCTACGTGTTACTGTACTGTAGTAGTCTACATGTTACTGTATAGTAGTAGTCTACAACATAAAGTATAGTAGTAGTCTACAACATACTGTATAGCAGTAGTCTACGTTACTGTATAGTAGTAGTCTACATGTTACTGTTTAGTAGTAGTCTACATGTTACTGTATAGTAGTAGTCTACATGTTACTGTATAGCAGTAGTCTACAACATACTGTATAGTAGTAGTCTACATGTTACTGTATAGTAGTAGTCTACAACATACTGTATAGTAGTAGTCTACATGTTACTGTATAGTAGTAGTCTACATGTTACTGTATAGCAGTAGTCTACATGTTACTGTATAGTAGTAGTCTACGTTACTGTATAGTAGTAGTCTACATGTTACTGTATAGTAGTAGTCTACATGTTACTGTATAGTAGTAGTCTACGTTACTGTATAGTAGTAGTCTACATGTTACTGTATAGTAGTAGTCTACATGTTACTGTATAGTAGTAGTCTACATGTTACTGTATAGTAGTAGTCTACAACATAAAGTATAGTAGTAGTCTACAACATACTGTATAGCAGTAGTCTACATGTTACTGTATAGTAGTAGTCTACAACATACTGTATAGTAGTAGTCTACATGTTACTGTATAGTAGTAGTCTACAACATACTGTATGGTAGTAGTCTACGAGAGAGAGAGAGAGAGAGAGAGAGAGAGAGAGAGAGAGAGAGAGAGAGAGAGAGAGAGAGAGAGAGAGAGAGAGAGAGAGAGAGAGAGAGAGAGAGAGAGAGAGAGAGAGAGAGAGAGAGAGAGAGAGAGAGAGAGAGAGAGAGAGAGAGAGAGAGAGAGAGAGAGAGAGAGAGAGAGAGAGACTGGAGAGTTAGAGAGAGCGACTGAGAGACTGGAGAGTTAGAGAGAGAGACTGAGAGACTGAAGACTTAGAGAGAGAGAGACTGAGAGACTGAAGACTTAGAGAGAGAGACTGAGAGACTGGAGAGTTAGAAAGAGAGAGACTGAGAGACTGGAGAGTTAGAGAGAGAGACTGAGATACTGTAGAGTTAGAGAGAGAGAGACTGAGAGACTGGAGAGATAGAGAGAGAGGCTGAGAGACTGGAGAGTTAGAGACTGAGAGACTTTCGAGTTAGAGAGAGAGACTGATAGACTGGAGAGTTATAGAGAGAGACTGAGAGACTGGTGAGATAGAGAGAGAGAGAGAGACTGGAGAGTTAGAGAGACAGACTGAGAGACTGGAGAGTTAGAGAGAGAGACTGAGAGACTGGAGAGTTAGAGAGAGAGACTGAGAGACTGGAGAGTTAGAGAGAGAGTCTGAGAGACTGAGAGTCTGGAGAATTAGAGAGAGAGACAGAGACTGGAGAGATAGAGAGAGAGACTTAGAGACTGGAGAGATAGACAGAGAGACTGAGAGACTGGAGAGTTAGAGAGAGAGAGACTGAAAGACTGGAGAGTTAGATTGAGAGACTGGAGTGTTAGAGACTGAGAGACTGGAGAGTTAGAGAGAGAGACTGAGAGACTGGAGAGTTAGAGAGAGAGAGATACTGAGAGACTGGAGAGTTAGAGAGAGACTGAGAGACTGGAGAGTTAGAGAGAGAGACTGAGAGACTGGAGAGTTTGAGAGAGAGACTGAGAGACTGGAAAGTTTGATAGAGAGACTGAGAGACTGGAGAGTTAGAGAGAGAGACTGAGAGACTGGGGAGTTAGAGAGAGAGACTGAGAGACTGGAGAGTTAGAGAGAGAGACTGAGAGACAGTGAGACTGGAGAGTTAGAGAGAGAAACTGAGAGACTGGAGAGATAGAGAGAGAGACTGAGAGACTGGAGAGACAGAGAGAGAGAGAGAGACTGAGAGACTGTAGAGTTAGCGAGAGAGACTGAGAGACTGGAGAGTTAGAGAGAGAGACTGACAGACTGAGATACTAGATTGTTAGAGAGAGAGACTGAGATACTGGAGAGTTAGAGAGAGAGACTGAGAGACTGGAGAGATAGAGAGAGAGACTGAGAGACTGGAGAGAGAGAGAGACTGGAGAGTTAGAGACTGAGAGACTGGCGAGTTAGAGAGAGAGACTGAGATACTGAGAGACTAGAGAGTTAGAGAGAGAGACTGAGAGACTGGAGAGAGAGAGAGAGAGAGAGAGAGAGACTGAGAGACTGGAGAGTTAGAGAGTGAGAGACTGGCGAGTTAGAGAGAGAGACTGAAAGACTAGAGAGTTAGAGAGAGAGACTGAGAGACTGTTGAGATAGAGAGAGAGACTGAGAGACTGGAGAGTTAGAGAGAGAGACTGAGAGACTGGTGAGATAGAGAGAGAGACTGAGAGACTGGAGAGTTAGAGAGAGAGACTGAGAGACTGGAGAGTGTGAGAGAGAGACTGAGAGACTGGAGAGTTAGAGAGAGAGACTGAGAGACTGGACAGTTTGAGAGAGAGACTGAGAGACTGGAGAGTTAGAGAGAGAGACTGGAGAGACTGGAGACAGGGTGATCATGTAACACTCCCTGCCATACTAGATACTGACGAGTGAGGCTGCTTTAACTCTGGGGTTGAAGTGATTCTGCTGGCTGGCTGTCTTCCAGTGTCTACGCTAGTACAGCACTTAGGATGCATTCCCAAAAACATTGATTTATTCTAAGTGATATGCTACTGTGGATATTGGAAAGTTGCCAGTGAATATGTAACATCAGAATCTAAAGAGTAAATTAACATAGTACAATATCCAACTGTACTTGAGGATCTTCTTGTTACTCTGTTTCTTGTTCTTCTTCATCTTCATCTTCTTCTTCTTCCTCCTCACAGAGACAGAATTGTAATCAGGATGACAGAGCATGAGAAACAGGAACAACCTCCTCATCTCATGCAGTGCGTTTCTCTAAATCACAGACTGTGTTACCTTGAAAAGATCTACAATGCAGATTATTTCAACGGGAACATGTCTTTGTCAAAGTAACGGTCTGAGAATTCTGTCATCCTATTCTCTCTTCTCTGGAATGCTTTCTAGTCAGGCTAGATGGAGTAACAGTTTACATTACATAGGGGTCTGTGGAAATACAATACAGAATCACAGAACCAAACCAATACAGAATATCAGAACCCTACCCCCAGCCATTACCAATACAGATCACA